>NW_027204556.1:0-7500 GCF_024711535.1 Dipodomys merriami
ACCAACAACAACAAAAAGAATGTGAAGACCTTTCTTTTCTTGAAAAAAAAAAAAAAGTAAGTTGTTACAATAAGCATTTTGTCACCTGCCCTGTCCATCCTAGGGTCCACTGTGTCCAGAGGAACCCCTTTAAGCTCACTCTACCTCCTCCCTCTGGCAGGAGCCCCAGAGAGGCTGAGATTCCACGTTAGCATCACACTTGTTTATTGCACACTCAAAAACCCACAGGGTGTCTACTAGGCTCTTGTGCCGAGGAGCGAGCAGTCCAGGGGAAGGGGACAGAGAAGATGGGCACACAGCTAATGAAAATAACAATAACCACAGCAGCTAACATTGACTGAATCTGCTATTTGACCCTAAGAGCCCAAGCCAAACTCCAAGGAATGGAATATCGAATGCATGTTCTCTCCCTATGACTAAAGAAGCCCTAAAGAGTTATTAGTTCGGGCTGGGAAGGTGGCTCAGTGGTAGAGTGCTTGCCTTGCATGCATGAGGCCCTGGGTTCGATTCCTCAGCATCACATAAACAGAAAAAGCCGGAAGTGGCGCTGTGGCTCAAGCAGTAGAGCGCTAACCTTGAGCTGAAGAGCTGAGGGTCAGCGCCCAGGCCCAGAGTTCAGGCCTCATGACCTGGACCCCAAGGGAAAAAAAAAAAAAAAGAGTTATTAGTTCTACAAGAAGACTACAAGTCAGGGAGAAACCCTTCACCAAGGACAGGATTAGACAGCATCTTTGTCTTGGATTCACTATGTTTGAGATGTCTAAGAAATAAAATTGTGTGTATGTGTGCGTGTGCATGCGTGTGCACAGACATGGGCTAGTCTTGGGACTTGAACTTACTAGGGCCTGAATGCTGGCCCTGAGCTTGTTAGCTCAGGACTAGCACTACCACTTGAAGCACAGTTCCACTTCAGGTTTTTTGGTAGATAATTAGAGATAAGAGTCTCATGAACTTTCTTGCCTGGGTTGACTTCCAACTGTGATCCTAAGATCTCAGCCTCCTGAGTAACTAGGATTACAGGTATAAGCCACCAATGCCTGGCAAAATTTCTATTTTTTAAGGGGAAAAATGAGTGTTAGTCTCGACTGTGGTAACTGAGAAGTTTCACAGAAGTAGCACAATATTCCCCAAGAAGCAGAAAATGAATGTGAGCACAGTATTCCAGACAGAATGAACAGAGCAAGAGCCAGAATCTGTAAGTCTGATAATGTGAGCCACATACTTTAGCAAGTCATCTAATAGAGTTGCAATCTATAACAAAAGGTATTTAAGTACATTTAAGTTTGGAAGGCCATGAATGCTGTTTTATCAACCATTATGACAATAGCTATCAATTATTATGTCCAAGCCCAGCAATATTTTAAATTTTTCACAACTTTGATTGAAATAACAACTTCCTAACACATTTATTCAGGACTATTATGTCTGTCTTATGGAAGAAGAAACAAAGGCTAAAGGTTTTAGCAAATGCCTAGAGCACAGGGCAGCTATTCCAAGATCACCATGCTCTTACAGAGTTGAGAAGGCAGAAATCAGAGCACTCAAAGTAGACAACTGCAGAAAGCCAGAGAGAAGAGACAGAGAGTCTCTTCAATCTTTGGCTGAATATAAATTTCCCTCAATATAAAGGAAAACCAGAAGGCGAAGCAAAGGGAAGCTGTAATCTAAACAACTGCCATTAGGGCTGCAGGACTCTCATCCACTAACTATAAGTAGGAGGGACATCAGCAAACACCTAGGACAGTCAGTAGAGACTTCAAGAAGATCGTGTCTTAGCAGAAGACCCTATTTCCATAATAAAGTAAATTCTAAAATCATCCTAACAAAGCCTGAAAATGTTTAAAAGGAAAAAACTGAATCTGCAAATAATTTAATCATTAGCCAGAATAATATGTATCATTTTTGAAGGAAGCCAACAAAATCTAGCACCTAATGGAAATGTCCAGCATTCATTTCCAATGATGTTGTTATAAAAGGTCATGCATGGAAGCTGGCCTAAAAATACTTAGTTATCTCTCTAGTAAGCAGTTAATCTTCTTATAAGAAGGCTATGACTGTTAAGAATGGTCTTCTGTAAGTCAAGTCACAATGGGCTATAATATTCTGGACTAGAATCTTACTATTTTTACTCCGCCAAATGGTCATAGCTAAAGAGCATGTATAATTTTGCTGTTACATGATTTATCAGTGCATGAGAAATTTCACCACATGTAATCTTTAATTAAAACTTACCTTGATCTAGGCACCAGTGGCACACACCTGTCATCCTAGCTACTCAGGAGGCTGAGATCTGAGGATCATAATTCCAAGCCAACCCAGACAAGAAAGTCCATGAAACTCTTAATCTCCAATTAACTACCAGAAAAGCCGAAAGTCAAGCTGTGGTAGAGAAATAGCCTTTTTAGAGCCACCATTAAGAGCAAGCATTACACACCTGGTCTTCTTCAGTTTCTATTCATTTTCTAAATGAGTGTATAAGCCACCAACATCATGTCAATAAAATCTCCTTATGACTAAAATAGTCACAGTTGCTTTCTGTTGCTTGAAACTCAGAAACCAGCTGACTCACGGAATGATTGGTTTTATTTATACTGGGATGCAATTTTTCTTGCATGAACATATCCATAACAAACTAACTAATCAACTTTCTCCTCTCTCACACTCTCTCTTCTCTCTCTTTGCTCTCTCACTCCATATATGTATGTATATGTATATACAACACATATATACACATACATATATGTGTGTATGCATATACATACATATACATGTACATACATATGTACATATATGTATATATACATGCATATATATGGTGCAGTCTTCTGCTCTTTTCTGTATACTCCCTCAGAAATCTGAGCCAGCCTCAGGTATCAAAATGCCATCTCTTAATTGATCATTTCTATATTAATGCCTCAAGTACATACTTCTCTACTGAGCTCCAAACTTGAATAACTTCCTACTCAGCATCTTTGCTAAAATTTCTGCATACATCTCTGATATGTAAAACCAAAGAATCTGATCCCTCTTCTAGTACATCTTCTTAATTAATGACCCCTCTATTCATCTAGCAGCTCAGGTCAGAGACTATGCAGTTATTTTTGATTCATCTTCTTTCTTGGCCCCCAACCTTTTCCCCATAAAGTTGAATCCAAATCCTCCCACTTTTCATCCCTCTGTCCCTTCCTTTTAGCCACAAATGCCATCAATGTCATTTGCACAGTTTGTTGTCATGGCCTCTGTTTCCTGTGATTGGTCTTGGTTATAAACACAATCATATTTCCATAATGTAAATCAGTTTCCCCTAGTGAAGATCCACCCAAGTATTTCCTAAGTACAAAAAATAAAAGCCATGGGCTGGGAAGGTGGCTCAGCGGTAGAGCACTTGCCTTGCATGCATGAGGCCCTGGGTTCGATTACTCAGCACCACATAAGCAAAAAAGAAAAAAGCCGGAAGTGGCGCTGTGGCTCAAGTGGTAGAGCACTAGCCTTGAGCTGAAGAGCTGAGAGACAGTGCCCAGGCCCAGAGTTCAGGCCCCATGACCGGACCCAAAAATAAATAAATAAATTAATTAATTAAATAAAAGCCAATGCCTTTCTCTGGCCCTATGAGGTCCTACATCATCTAGGCCTCTACTTTTTACCCTCATTTCTCACTGTGCTACCTGCTTCATGACCTTTGGCAGTTGCAATTAATCTGCCTGGAATGTTCTTCCTCCAGACAGGTTCTTTCTTCTTACATTCAAGGGTTTTTCTTTTTTTCTTGTTTTTTTTCTTTTTTGCCAGTCCTGGGGACTGAACTCAGGGCCTGGGCACTGTCCTTGAGCTTCTTTTTCTCAAAGCTAGCACTCTACCACTTGAGCCACAGCACCACTTCTGGCTTTTTCTGTTTATGTGGTACTAAGGAATCAAAGCCAGGGTGACTTCATGCATGCTAGGCAAGCATTCTACAACTAGGCCACATTCCCAGCCCCATTCAAGGGTTTTTCATGTAGTAAATCATCAGAGAAGCCATCCCTGACCAAAATTAACTCCCCTCCTCAATCACCATGTGTGTTAGTTGCTGTGAAGAACTGTCACCAAATACCTGACAAAATCCACTTAAAGGAGGAAAGATTTATTTTGATTCAAAGTTTCAGAGGCTTTGGTCTGTGTCACTTTCCCCATTTCTCCTACTGACAAACAGGGAGCAGAGAAAAGGGAATACAGGAAGAGTCAGGGCTAGATACAGTTCCAAGGCCTACCTCACCCCAAACACAATTCCTCCAACCAAGCCTCACCTTCCACAATTCCCCACCTAGCCACAATATATTCAAATTTCCAATCCATCAAGAAATTATGCCATTCATTAGGTCAGAGCCCTTAGGATTTAATCATCTCTAGAAACTCCTCATAGACTCAGAGAAAAGAGCTTAAGCAATCTCCAAGGCATTTCTTAATCTAAATCAAATTCACAATCAAGATAAACCATCACATCATACATTCTGTTACTTTTCTTTGTTTTCTCCAAACCTCTTATCACAATTTGAAATTACAGAGCTGTAAGTGATGACTAGTGCCTATCGTCTGACACTGAGCTAAGACAAAGAGTATCACTTGAAACCAGGAATTCAAACCAGCCTGGGAAACACATTGAGGCACCATCTAAATAAATAAATAAATCTAAAAAAAATGGAAATATTTAACCTCCATATCACCCAACAGATTATAACTGGACTAGTACCAGTTTGCTGTTGTAAGTCTAGTCCTTAAAATAGATCCCAGCATACTAGGTACTTACTAAATAGTTGTTAGGTAAGTGGATAAATACAATGTCTGTTTTATGGTAAGATTAAAATACATAAGATTTTACTTTTCAATAAGACCTTCCATATGTCATTAATTTACTTATCAAGAATATTTCTTGATATTTCTTGTACTATGTTGGAAATTAATTATTCAACTTTTGGGCCAGGATGGGAGGGAAAAACTGGAAGAGAACAAGGGAAAGGGTGACATTATCCAAAAAGAAATGTATCCATTGGGCTGGGAAGGTGACTCGGTGGTAGAATGCTTGCCTTGTATGCATGAGGCCCTAGGTTGAATTCCTCAGCACCACATAAGCAGAAAAAAGCCGGAAGTGGCATTTGGCTCAAGTGGTAAAACACTAGCCTTGAGCAGAAGAGCTGAAGGACAGCACCCAGGCCCAGAGTTCAGGCCCCACAACTGACAAAAAGAAAAAGAAAAAGAAAAAAGAAATGTATCCATTACCTGACATGTAAATGTAATTCCTCTGTACATCATCTTCATAATAACAATAATTTTTGTTTTTAAAGGCCATGTACCAGTGGCTCAGGTCTGTAATCCTAACTATTCAGGAGGCTGAGATCTGAGTATTGCTGTTCAAAGCCAGCCCAGTAGCAAAGTCCCTGAGATTCTTCTCCAATTAACCACAAAAAGCCAGAAGTGGCACTGTGGCTCAAGTGATAGATCACTAGCCTTGAGCAAAAAAACCTCAGGAACAGTGCCCAAGCCTCAAGACCAGCACCAGTAAATAAATAAATAAATAAATGATAAATAAATAATTAAATAATGGCTTAACTAGAATAGCACCTACCTAGAAAGTGTAAGGTCCTGAGTTCAAGCCCCAGTACCACCAAACAAAAAGCAAAAAAGAAGAAATACTTAAAAATAACTTTGTTTCTAAAAGACACACTCTCAATTGATAATAAAAGAAGCCATTTCTCATAAATCATTACTACACACAGATCTGCATCTGCATTAGATGGAAAGAAATATAAGTTTTTAAAAATCAAGCAATAATTAATTTGAAAAAATAATTATTGTCCAATAATGTTTTTATTGTAGAACTCCAGTTCCTTCACTTTCTATCTTCATTTTTATTAGGGAAAATTTCATATTACCCAAAGATGAGTAGATAAAGTGATCTTTAGACAGTTTAATAAATAAATTAAAAACACTTGGAAATTCTTAGATGAAATACAAATCACTTGTCAAAAGTACAATCTTATTTGTCAAAACATGAAATTGAAAAAAGAGAAGACACAGAAATAACTGGCTCAAAG
Organism: Dipodomys merriami; assembly: GCF_024711535.1. Classification (NCBI taxonomy): domain Eukaryota; kingdom Metazoa; phylum Chordata; class Mammalia; order Rodentia; family Heteromyidae; genus Dipodomys; species Dipodomys merriami. Next base: position 6,066 of record NW_027204556.1, read on the forward strand.
CTGCCAAACTGACAGGCTGTCTTAAGTGAGATAGTCAAAACATTCATATGCTAATTTTTAAAGTGCTGCTATCAGGCCGCCCAATAAAAACAGGAGAGGGCTTTTTCTTCCTTGTTCAAAGGTATTTACAAGGGCCAGATAGTGGACACTCTGATTACCAAATTAGCAACAACAATTTAGGTCATAATTTCCTATTGGAGTTCTGAGTGCTCATATAAGAGGATTGACTTGCTTGTGAAATAATACTGTTATTACTAATCCCAACTAATGCAGAAATAAGACCCATGCAGGAATAAGCCCCAACACCAGAGATAACTTTACATGTTAGTGTCTGGGGTTAGCTGTATAATCACAATAGGGTTATAGATTTAAATAAGATGTACAAATATTATTTCCAATTAGATCCCCAAGTAAAACAGGCTCTACCACTAAGCTACATCCCTCATACTTCAAAGGTTCTCTTATTCACACTCTGCCCCAAGCTGTCCTCCCTCTTGCAACAGTAATAATTCTAAACAAAAGTATATTTCCCTGAAATGTTCTCTCCACCTGGTTGACGATGAATTCATTATAGCTACACTTTCAGGGCTCACTTTCTGGAATGTAGAATTCACTCTAGCAATAAAACTGCCAAGTTCTGTTCAATTTGCCTGGGTAAGAATGCTGGTGTTCAGATACTCTGCTGCAAAAGAAGAATGTGGCCATGTATTATGTGAGTGCATTTATGTGAAGTGCCCAGAATAGGCAAATCTGTAAGACAGAGGGGAGAATGGGAACTGATTGGTAATGGGCCTGGGCTTTCTTCCAGGTGAGGAAAGTGTTCTAGAACTAGATAGCAGTAATGGTTACACAACTTTGTGATCACAGACAGACAGACACACACACACACAGACATAGACACACACACACACACACACACACACACACACACACACACACACACACACACACACACACACACACACACACATCCTAACTATACACTTAAAACAGCTAAATTACTACCAGAGGCCAACAACTCATACTTACCTAGCTACCCAGGAGGCTGGGATCTGAGGAATGTGGTTCAAAGCCAGTCCATGCAGCAAAGTCCTGTGACTCTTATATCCAATTAAACACCAGAAAGCTGGATATGGAGCTGTGGCTCAAGTGGTAGAGCACAAGCCTTGAGCAAAAAAACCAAGGGGCAGCACTCAGGCCCTGAGTTCAATAATAAATAAATCATAATAAATAAATCAATATCATACTATATGAATTAGATTTTTTTTTGGGGGGGGGGGGGTCCGGTCATGGGGCCTGAACTCGGCCTGGGCACTGTCCCTCAGCTCTTCAGCTCAAGGCTAGCCACTTCCGGCTTTTTTCTTTTTGCTTATATGGTGCTGAGGAATCGAACCCAGGGCCTCATGCATGCAAGGCAAGTGCTCTACCACTGAGC
>NW_027204556.1:12500-25225 GCF_024711535.1 Dipodomys merriami
TATAGCTGGGTGTGGTGGTACAAGCCAGTCATCCCAGCTACATAGAAGGCTGAGACCAGGCAGACAGTGATTCCAGACTAGCACTGGCAAAGAGACTATCTCATTGAAAGAAGATAGTCAAATGCCTGTCATCTAACACTGGTACGAAGTGTAAAGTAGTAGGATATCAGTCTAAGCACAGGCAAAAGGTAAGAGTCTATCTAAAAGTAACCAATGCAAAAAAGAACTAGAAGTATGGCTCAGAGGTAGAATACCTGCCTACCAAGTTTGAGGTTCTGAATTCAAATCTCAGTATTGCTAAAAAAATTTTAAAAATTATTCAGCTTACCTATAGCAAGAGAGGCCTGGTATCTCTGTCACCATTTTGATATTCAGTTTTATAATTTTAGCATGCCAAAGGATCACTGCATGAGATTGAAAACTATTTTACATGTCTGGCAAATTTCCAGGTATTGGTCTAGACACCACATCTTGAGAACTCCTGAGTAGGAAATATGCCCTGATAATTTGAGACAACTGGCAGAATGGTCACAATAGTGGAGAGTTTAAACTATCACTTGGCATAGCAAAGAGGTTTAGATTTCTAAAATTCAGATACTACAGAAGATGCTTGGAACACCATCCTGGGACCTTACTCAAGAGAAGTATCTGAGCACCAGGAGATTGTGGAAGACTTCAAAGAGGACTTCCAGTTATCCTTTAAAGGTAGATACTAAAAGAGAGTAGAAGAGACAACTGGAAATTACTTTCTCACATTAAGATGACACCAAGCGCTGGTGGCTCACGCCTGTAATCCTAGCTACTCAGGAGGCTGAGATCTGAGGATCATGGTTCAAAGCCAGCCTAGGCAGGAGCATCAGTGAGACTCTTATCTCCAATTAATCATCAAAAAACTGGAAGAGGCACTGTGGCTCAAATGGCAGAGTGCCCAACTTGAGCTGAAGATGGCTGTGCCCAAGCCCAGAGTTCAAAACCCATGACCAAGAAAAAGAGAAAAGAAGGAAGGAAGGAAGGAAGGAAGGAAGGAAGGAAGGAAGGAAGAAAGAAAGAAAGAAAGAAAGAAAGAAAGAAAGAAAGAAAGAAAGAAAGAAAGAAAGAAAGAAAGAAAGAAAGAAAAAAAGAAAGAAAGAAGTTACGAAAGAAAGAAAGAAGAAAGAAGGTAAGAAAGAAGGAGAAACTGTGATAGGGAGGTTCCTTAAAGGGTCCTCTAGAAAATGAATATCCATACTCTTGTAGGAGAAATCATATTTGAATATCTGCCTATGTTGACCCTCAAAACTACAAAAGACTGAAGTACAACAACAGCATTGAGAAGAAAGATACCTAACCCCTCCAATGTCTTCCTTCACACACAAATCAGCTGGAAAAGCTGAAGACCTAGAAGTGAGGGGGATGAGATATTTTTATTTAAAGTTACCTCATATTAAAGACTGAATGGCCACTGGCTCTATAAAAATGAGAAAAGAAGAACTTTACATTGAATGCAAAATTGGAGTTTTAAATTAGACCAAAATAAAAACTATAGAATCTAAAAGACAAAGAAAGTGTAGAATCTGGAAGCTATCCAGAGAGAGGGGTCTAGCCAAGCAGTACATGACTATAAGACCTGACTGTAGGGAGATAAGCATGTCATAGTTGTACCTCATGCCTATCTTTCATTATCTGTTTATACTTACTTTTAAATTTTCTGTAGAAGAGGTTTCTCTTATTCTGAAAAAAACTAAATTATGATAAGACTGTCCCCACTTCAGAAAGGTTAAAATGCTAGGACTTGAATTTTCTTTACAACAAAATTTAAAGTGAAATATCCTCATTAGTTATCCAGACTTGTATTTTTTGAAGATTATTATAAGGTTTATTAGAGGACCCATATTTCCCCCCAGAAGGAGCACATGGCACCTGTCCTTTTCCAGGTACCAGGCTTGTATTTTAATTCTAAAGTCTGTCCTATTTCTAGGCATTTCTCTGTCATCACCTCGTCTTCATTTCGGGCAAAGAGGGCACTTACCCAGTGTTGACCTTCCCAGGACTGATCTACACATTTTTCATGGCTCTCCTGTTCTCTTCCAGAACAGAGGGAAGCCACACCACTTGGAAGCCATTCATGTGAGGCCAGACTTCAATGCACAAAAGAACCTGAAATGGCCTGATATTATGGTCTTTTATAGACTTTGCACCAGATGCTTTCCATTTTACAGACTCCCCCAAAACCTCGATTTCCGACTACATTTTTGTACCTCTGTGTGTCCGATGATCACAGACAGCCAGCAGAACTATAAAACAGAGATTTACATTTTCTGGTTACTGACTTACATTTATGAACTCTGGTTTCTCTCAGTTGAGAAAAAAAAAAAACTATTTTCTTTAGCTGTCTCTTTTTTCTCCTTTATTTCAGACAAGGTCTTGCTGTGTAGCCCAGGCTGGCCATGAACACTTCTGCCTCGGGGCAGGGATTACAGGCCTGAACCACTGTATTAGCTTTCATCTGACTTCTTGAAACACCATTATCAGGGTGAATTCAGCAGAGAGGAAAGCTGCAGGATTACAACAGGTTAGACATGGACAAGAAGAAGAGAACTAGAAGAGGAATTTTTAAGTGTGTGAGTGTGTGTATGTGTGTGTGTATGTTCCAGGAAATGGCAATTAGGCACAAAAATAGGTTTATAGATTTAGCAGCAGGTACTAGATATAGCTAGAAATAACAATGACTAAACTAAGGAAGCAGTTTCATTTCCTCTATATGAAGTCCCTGTATCAGAAGCCAACAAGACTATCATCTAAACTATCATCAGAGACCTATCCTCCAGTTCTCTCTCTGTCTCTGTCTCTCTGCCTCTGTCTCTGTCTCTCTGTCTCTCTGTCTCTCTCTCTCTCTCTCTAACTGTATTTTTTGTCTTCTTTGGGGGATCAAACCCAGGACGTTGCACTTGCTAGGCAAGTGCTTTGCCACTGAGCTACATCCCAGCCCTTTTTTGAGGATAAAGGTGGTAATGGGGTTTAAACTCAGGGCCTTACACTTGTAAAGCTAGTTCTCTACCACTGGAGTCAAGTCTCTAGCTCCAGTTTTCATTTTTTATTTTTAGATAGGATCTTGCATCCTGTTCCTATGTGTGCCAGAGTTTTGATCTGCCAACCTTAGGAATCCTTTGGTTGCTGAGACCACAGGTATAGCCACCATATCCAGCTTCCATCTTTGGAGATGGAGGCTTTTGAACTTTTCTGTCCTTAAACTGAGATTCTCTTAATCTCAGCCTCTTAAACAGCTAAAATTGATTACAGGCATAATCCACTGGTTCCTGGCCTAGTCTCCTCCCTTGCCCTCATCTTATGAACACATAGTTGTAGACTACAGTTCAATATGTCTTATTAGTCACCAGCCGTCATATCTACATTCCAGCCAGAAGGAAAGAAAAAGAAAAAAAGCAAACCTCTCCCTATAGAGATATATTCTGGAAATTATACTTGAAACTTCTGCTCACAAGCCACTGGCTAAAATTTAGCTTTATGACTATATACCAGCTACAAAGTTGAGAAATGTAGTCTTATTTTGGAGGACCAAGTTCCAGATAATAAATGCACAACTTATTGCAAATGTGAAAAGAGAAGTGAATACTCAGAACAGCTAGCAATCTCTGCCACAGTGATAATCACATTTCATTGGTTTTGAGTACCAGGACCTAACTTGAAACTTGAACAAGTCATTTTGCATTTTTCACAAAAACTTTGCTTGAAGAGTATCAAGTAGAAAAAAAAATCAGCACACATAGGGTTATGCTGAGAATGCCAAGAGATTCTCTTGGCATAGAGGTAGCTGTAAATTTACGAGGGATTCTAGGTAGCGTTAAAGAATGAGAGGAAATACAACAATGCTGATTTGAAGCTCTGCTTTGAAGCTCTGTTTCCTCTTTCCCCATGAGACCTTCCTCTGTGTTACAGGTACAGACATGGAAAAATTCCACTGCAGAGCATTAATACTGTATAAGAGATGGTATAGCAAACAAAAGTAATAAATCTAAACAACTCATACAGACTAATGTGAGTGTGGTGTGGCACTGGAACTGGCAAAGAGCAATGCACTGTTCCATTAATCCTGCATGGCCACATTTACATCTCTAATTGGCTCATATAAATGCATTACACCAGATGGCTAGCACTCTGCACATACTTGTGGGTCAGCACTCACATTTTCTGCACTGTATGGGTGCCTAGGCTTGAGTAGCACCTAACCTCCATCCTTCATTAGTTTCCTAGCATAAACCATTTTGTTATTTTTCCCAATTTCCCAGACCCACTACTCTTTCACCCAGCACATGTACCTGTGGCAACAACTGTTGTGTCCTGGCTAGGAAATCATGCCAGGCAACTCTGTTCTAACTTAGAACACATCAGGAAGCTAACTTTGAAAACTGAGTATTTTGTCTGTTCCTGAAAATTGAATGCGCCCTATCAAAAAAAAAAAAATGGGAGTCATATACTTTGCTAGTGTAAATCCTATTATCTTGAAAAATAAGTCTACACTAATACCTGGAATACTTGAAAATTTAATGAAAGTCCTAAACTAAGGGTTTATCTATTAATTTTTAATACTAATTTAATACTGTTAGGATAATGCTATGCTTATTAATCTGTGGCATCTAGCTCCAAGCAGACACATCATGTGAGCCTGGCCAGTGAGTCAGCTGAAGTGCAATTTATTTCTGGACTAACAATGTACTATTGAATATGGCCATTTTCTTCTATCTCAGAAGCCATCAGTTAATGGACCCTCAAGCCAGTCTTCACTATGGAATTGTTCTATTACAGATAGTACATGACAGACAAATATAAAAATAAAGACATGTCTCAAGCACTAACAATCTTGGAAATGTTATTATATCAGGACAGTGAAACAGATCTGAGAGATCCCAGAAGAGATCTATTTGTTAGAGAAATAAGGTACAAAGTAAGAATGAAATGAAAATATGAGCATATGTCTGAGAAGAAAATATCCTGAAAGAATGCAAGCATGATTTAAGGCTACAGCCATAATTCTCCCTAAAAAGAAGCCAACTGGATCCCCATGGACAAGTCTGCAGCTGGACTACAAATGGTGGGAGTAGTTACAGAAGGGGATCTTCAGGTTTAAGCCCAAGCCTATAGTCCCAAGACTCACACAATCTATGTGAGTGATGGTAGCACAAGCTACCTAACTCAACAATCCGAGGAAAACAAACAAGAGTGGCACAACTATCTGTTTCTCAGATTTTGTCTTGTTTTTCCTCTACACTCAGCTAATCAGGATTCCTTTCACCCTCTTCTTTCCTACATGAATAGTTCACCTCTTTGCTATTTTAGACACCAAGATTACAGGATTGGCTATCATTTGATTTTGAGGCCAAAGGGATAATAATCATCATCTATTATTTTGTATGAGGTTCACCTTGTTTGATTCAAGCAAAATGCTTCAACTAGAATTTTCAAGAACACATATATATTTTGTCTATAGTTATTGCCAAAATAACCTCAGCTGAGGTCTCCTGCTTATCCCTGTTTTTCTCTTAAACCTGTACTGCACCTTCCAAGTAAGACTGAGAAATCTAAAGTTGTATTTGATAACTGAACCAGAACCAAACACCACCTGAGGGCTTCCGACTACATCTCATGAGGATCTGGGATTGAAATTCCACTATCCTATTAGTCTGAACTATGTACTGTGAACCCAGGATCTAAGGCTGCCACTGTGAATTAGATATTGTTGAGGTTTCAGGACATGATAACTTGACATTTAGTGCCTTAGCAATATAAATACTTTGAACTGAAAGAAAGGAACGCAAGAACAAGATCTTTCTCACAGCTTCCTGCCTTTCTTTCTCCTTCCCAAGACAAGCCATAGAAAGCAGAATTCCAATTCCATAGGTTACAGAAACCAGAACATTCAATGTCAGCCACAAAAAAAATTACTCTAGCCTTGCCTTTTCCCTGTGTGTGTGCGTGCACGCTCATGTACACACACACACGCACACACGCACACACACACACACACACACACACACACACCCTCATGCTATCATTTTTTTTTGCTCAAGGCTGGCACTCTACCATTTGAGCCATAGTTCCATTTATTCCCCTGCCTTCCTGTATAAGGGATGGCCATAAAGATTTCTCTGACCTTTTTTTTTTTTTTTTTTGGGGGGGGGGGTCTGGTCATGGGGCCTGAACTCTGGGCCTGGGCGCTCTCCCTCAGCTTTTCAGCTCAAGGCTAGCACTCTACCACTTGAGCCACAGCGTCACTTCCGGTTTTTTTCTTTTTTCTTATGTAGTGCTGAGGAATCGAACCCAGGGCCTCATGCATGCAAGACAAGCGCTCTACCACTGAGCCACCTTCCCAGCCCCTGACCTATCTTGTCTGAACACAAATCACAAGACACATCTTTCAGAAGGAGTCCTGCTCTATACTCATGAAGAAAGAAGGAAGAACACAGAGGCTAAAGAGAACAGACAGGCCTTACTGGTCCCCTTGCACCCAAGTCTATTATTACTGTTAGATCGTGCCTTATTGTGCAATCACATTTCTCCATGGCTGTTATTCTTCATCCAAGCAGAGAAACAGATAATTTTTCCCAAGTCCTTGGGTCTTCATTTCTAAATCCTCACATGATATGTAAACCTTTACTGAAATAATTTTTTCTGCTTCTCATCTGTTATTCTGCCTTCACCAGTTTAATTTTAGGCCTACCCAGGAGCCCTAAGCGGGTTGAGAAAACCTTTCTCCTGTATAATAGTCTTGATACCTGTATGAAAATAGAGAAAGCTGGTCCTCAGAGAAAAAGAGAAGCCTGAATAACTGCACAGAGGGGAACAGGAGGAGACTGGTAAACTGAATTATGGTCATAAAAATATTCAAGCCCTACTCCCTACAATCTGTGGGTATTTTCTTTCTTTCTTTTTGCTCCTTAAAGGGGGAACATTCAGGATTATCCACATGGATATCCTAAATCTATCATATATACCCTTCTAAGGAGGCAGAGATTTTACTGTAGGAGCAGGAAAGCAACGTAATGCCACACTGCTTGGAAGGAGGAAAAAGGGCTGTGATTCAAAAAAGGCAAGAAACATTCATCCTAGAAGCTGAGAAAGGTGAGGAAAGAGTGACCTGGGGTTCTCAGAGAGGCTGAGTTTGTATTTAAGACCTTCCAGATTGTTTGAATTCCACTGATTATAGCAGCGTGACTTTGTGGAGAGATGAAATGGAGATCAGGAAGCCAAAAGGGCATTGGGCTATTTTTACTCCCTTTTGACAACCATTTATTAGCAACCTCTGTGTATGGCATAGCACTTTTGTGACTACTGGATAAAATATATGACAGGCCTGACAGGCCTCTGGCCTCTGTCAACATAAGGCTGGGAATGAGATGACACCTGAATTTTGTAGGAAGTTCTCCTGCCTTTTTGTTTTGTTTTGTTTTGTTTTATTATTATAAAGGCACTGTACACAGGGGTTACAGTTACATGAGTAAGGTAATGAGTACATTTCCTATTGAGGATTGTTACTCCTTCCTTTGTTTTTCCCCAACTATTCCTTCCCTCCCCACTTCCCCAAATCCTCCATCCCTGCCCCCCAAAGTTGTGAAGATCATTTTCAACACAGTGTCTTGTACATCTCATTGTTACAATGGGTCAACCTGTATCCTTGTTTCAGCATTTTGTTATTTCCCTTCCCCTCCCCAAATTAGAAAAATGTATATATAAGATGCAGGGTACTGGGCATCAAATACAGCGAAAACATGGGTTATACCATGGGGGAAGAACATACAAAAGAAACAGAATACATCACATAGTACATTATAAGAACATTTGCTTAGCACTATCTTATATGGTCATATGTGCATAGCTTTTGACCTTTTCTACTTGTCTGGTAAGATTATCCTAGACGTATGTATACTAGTTACTGCAAATAAGGGAAACCATGGGACCTATGTTTCTTTGGGTCTGGCTTACTTCCCTGCCTTTTTGAGAACAACAACTGAATCCTGTGGAAGATTCGCTCCACTCTGTAGTTGCCTACCTGATGGTCCCATATGATTTATTATTTAGCAACTACAGAAAACTTACATAATGTCTTCACACAGAGACCATGTTCCTCAGGAGCCCATGCTCCGTTGGGTAATTTGAGTTTGTATTCCCAAGGTATGGTCTCTCATATTTTAGCTCAAAATACATTTTTTTATTTCAGGATTTTTTAATAGTAACATTGTCCCATTAAAACATAGCTTTCAAAGATGATAAAGGCTATGATTCCTCCCGTTCTCCCGGGGAATGCAGTCCTGACAAGGTGCCTTGATTTTAGCCTACAGAAACTCATTTTATGCTTTTGAGCCCTCAGATCTTTTTTTTTTTTTTTTTTTTTGGTCGGTCGTGGGGCTTGAACTCTGGGCCTGGGCGTTGTCCCTCAGCTCTTCAGCTCAAGGACAGCGCTCTACCACTTGAGCTACAACGCCACTTCCGGTTTTCTGGTGGTTTATTGGAGATAGGAGTCTCACGGTCTCTCCTGCCCGGGCTGGCTTTGAACCGCGATCCTCAGATCTCAGCCTCCTGAGTAGCTAGGATTACAGGCGTGAGCCACCAGCGCCCGGCGCCCTCAGATCTTTATGCGCTTAAATCTGTGTTGTTAAAGCCACTAAGTGTATGGTAATTCATTACAGAAGCAATAGTAAACTAACAGAGATCATGTGGCCTTAGACAGAAAGACTGGCAAATGGCAGCTGGGTTCTCTGCCGCGTTCTACTTTATTCTTTCATATGCCTAGCTTGATGTCTTGCCATTGGCACCCATGAGACACCTGTGTTTGTTCATTACACAACATTTTGCTTAGGCCAGCTAGAGTCCTGGCTAATACACACGCAAACTCAATAAAGTAAAAGAATAAAGTTATGCTGTATAATTTAAAAGTACTATAACTCATGATCTCCAGAAAATACATATCTGTTCCCAAATGTGAAAACAATGCTCAGAATTTCTACCACATGAATCACTCTCACAGCTATAGATATTTAGATATTGCCTCTAAAATACTGCCTTAAAATGTAACACCATTTTTACCAACTCTCAAAAATAATTGCATCAACTGAACACATGGATTGTCAATAATGTAATAAAATTTTGTATTTCCCCTAAAGAAAAACAACAAAGAAAAGGTACATTCGCAAGAGGGAAACTGGAAGACTAGAATATAAAGCAGTCATGTGCAAAGGCAAAATTCAGTAAGTGGAGATATAAAAGAAGGAGGTTTTAACAGGGAAAGAACAAGAAGAGGGCTACTGAGGGGCTAGATTCAAAACATGGAAATGACAGGAACAGATTTTTACATTGTAGCCTGAGGGCTACAGGTTCTGAGGACCAAGAGAGAAACCAAATATGCTCCACAAATCAAACCTAACTTAAAAGCTAAGTACAGAAATTACTTTCTCCAAACATGAATCCCACACACAATAGAATGAGAGAAGCCATCTTCTATTTTCAACAAAAGAAATGGACAAGTTTTTCAATCCTGTCTTTTGATTCAAAGCTTGTTAAGTTGAACTTATGTGAACACCTAGTCAATTCTAGCAGTCTTCATTTTGCCTTTAGAAATTCATAACAGTATGTAGCACAATTCTTTTCCCCAAAAGAGGTTCTCCTTCCATGACATACCTTTATGGGACAAATAATTATGTGCTAGAACTTCTAGTAAGTACTTCGGTCTTCTATTCACATCAAAAGACAAAATATTATTAGAAGCTGTTTGATTGGTGATGCAGAAAAGCAAAATCCCAGCATAACAGAATCTAATCCAGGTTGAAATGCAACAGCTATGTCCTAAGAAATAATGATATGCTTACCTAGAAAACTCTGTGACAAAAGAAAAAACCTAGAGGGTGAATGCATGCTTAACATAAACTAGAAAGATATTATACCATTTGGTGAAGAAAAAGAATTGTTCTGAACAGTAGATAACTAAGGTACTCATTTATCACCTGGAAACAGGAATATGGAAGGTCACAACAAGGGAGCAATCACCCAAACAAGATTATTGGTGAACTCTAAATGCTTGTCACTAATTACAAATTACCCAGTAATACTGTGAAGTGATCAAATAGGTTAATACCGGATTTGAATTAATCTTCCCAGGTTTAAGATTTTTCCTCTAATCCACTCAGACTTGGAAGCAGTGAAGTGTGATTTCTATATAACACTAGAAAGAATACTGGGAATATTAACATAATATTCCAATCTCTTGTCAGGCCAGTCTCAGATACATCTCTTTTGCTCAGATAAAAACATGCCTCAAGTTCTGACCTTTATTAAAATATGCGTTTTAGAAAAGGTCCATTTGAAGCTAGAGAATACCGTTGAGCATCTAGAGGGCAGTGACTGTGTCAGTGCATCTCTGAATCTTCAGTGCTTAATAAATGATGTGCAGTTGATTGAAAAATGAATGGCACAAGGTAGCATCAAAGATTCTACTTTTCCTTTATAGCGAAATCACCAAATACAATCATATACTAACCAAAGAAACACAAACAGCATCTATTTCTATCTATGATTCTATTAACTTATATGGGATATCATATCTAACCTTTCAATTTCTAATTTTCCACCCTGAATGATTTTCTTCTTGATGTCTCTATCATTAAAAAAATACAATGACACTTCTTTTGGGATCTATCCTCTTTATAATAAATAATAATGACTAAACAATCAGTAGGGTATAAGCTTCAAGCTGCAAAAAAATAGTCCTTTGGGAATTGGAGGCCAAAAAACGAGAGGAAAGGAGAATTGCATTCTATTGTTGTGTTGCGTGGTAGTTTCGGATGTTTTCTTATTGGTAAATCACTAAATTATGCAACTTATTTTGTATACCTTTGTGTAGATTGCATTGTGACAAAAAAAATGGGTGTGTGTATGCGTGTCCCCTCTAGGATATAAAAAGGTAAACTGCAACCATGAAATAAGAACATACTACTTTATCAACTTCAGGCTGGGTGCTAGTGGCTCACACCTGTAATCCTAGCTACTCAGGAGGCTGAGATTTTAGTCTCATAGTGCCAAACCAGCCCAGTTAAGAAAGTCCGTGAGACTCTTATCCATAACCAACCACCAAAAATCCAGAAATTGAACTGTGGCTCAAAGTGGTAGAATGCTAGCCTTGAACACAAAAGATCAGGGACAGTGTCTAGGCCCTGAGGTCAAGCCCCAGAATGGGGCTTCAGAGAACAAAAAGAATGGGAAAATTGAAAGATGAAAGATGAAATAAACTAAAAATCACTAGAAGAATAGTAAGATAAAACTACAAAAGTCTCAGAAAATAGAGTGAAACAGAAAAAAACTTGAAAGCAAGAGATTAAAGATAGAGGAATTTGTTAGGAAATGGAAAAACTTGGAAAAAATTATATTAAGTGAAGTAAGCCAGGCCCAAAGAAACATAGGTCCCATGGTTTCCCTTATTTGCAATTATTAGTATATGTCTGAGACAAGCAGAAACAGACAGGTAAGTTGATGTTAGGCAAAATGAACCCCAAGATAAGGATTCAAATTGTTTTTCTTTCTTGTGATTGTTTCTAACACATTCATAAGATGATTTATTTGTTGCTTTGTATGTCTCTCCCCCACGATATAACCCCTGTTTTCACTGTATTTGATATTGGTATACTTTGTGTAGGGGAAGGGGTTAAAAAAACAAATTGTTTAAATAAGGATACAGGTGGACCCATTGCAACAATGAGATGTACAAGATATTATGTCGAAAACCGAACTTTACAACTTTGGCAGGGGCGGAGGGGGGGAAGGGGAAAACAGGGGGGGAGGGGGGAAGCAGGGGGCGAGTGGAGGGGGAGGAAGATGGGAAGGGATGAGAAGGAATGGGAAGGGATGGGAAGGGGAAGGGATGGGAAGGGGAAACAAAGGAGGAGGCAACAATGCTTGATAAAAAATGTACTCATTAACTTACCCATGTAATTGTAACCCCTCTGTATGGTATTTTCACAATAAAAATAAATAAATAAATAAAGATAGGGGGAAAATTCAAGCAGCAGCACAGCAGGGCCATTATCTTCTTAATAATCATTCCAACCAAAGAAAAATTAGGAGAGAAATTATCAAAGAAATGTTTCAAGAAAACTTTCAAAAGTTATTAATTTTCAGATTAAAAAGACTCACTAAGTACTTAACACAATGGACGAACAAACACTCACATTAAGACTGTGTAATGTCCATAAATTTCAAAATGCTGGAAATCTTACAAGCCTTGAGTAAAAGCAAGATATTAAAAGTCATGAAAAAAATGGACTTGAAATGAGAATGACTTCAGACTTGTAAACAGGAATATTCTAAGCTAGGTTAGGTTCCTTATCCCTTACCACCAATAGAGTCTTAGCAAAAATAATATTAATCTCATTGACTTGAAAAAAGCATAACTCAAAAAGTAAAAATAGAAAATGACTCACAATCATTCCTATAAAAAGAAAAAATATCTGTACACTCTAATGAAATTAAAATGAAAAACTTATATGGGTTGAATATAACAAAAATCCATTAACTTAATAAATGTCAAAAATATTCTTGTTATGACTAAATTCCCAAGTTGAAGTATCCCTGGGACCTCAGGATACTATAGTACCTGGAGACTGGGCCTTTTTTATTTTTATCTTTAAGTAGTTGTACAAAGGGGATGTCATATAACAAAGCAATTTATCAATACAATGCACTTT
>NW_027204557.1:0-7500 GCF_024711535.1 Dipodomys merriami
ACTAGTCAATAGCCACTTCAAAGCCAGATCCGCGGTTGGATACGTTTCAATTGGCTTATATTGCATCCTCCAATATTTTTCTCTTCTTTTTATTCTACCTTCTCACTAAAGATCCAGTGGTATAAAGCTACTTTTATTCTCTTAATATTCCATAACTGAAGTGATCTGCTTTGTTTTGCAGCTTTCTCAGCTTAATTCACTGAGGCCTATTTAGTCACACATGATGAGAGGTCCAGAAACATCTTTGGGGCCACGGATGGCTTTTGTAAAGTCCATTTGGGGAAATAGCAAATATAATCTACCATGTCCTAAAATGTAACAGATTATCTCTATGGGGCCGATAGAAATATCCAGATGTGCCCTGTCAACAGCCAGTTATTTTAATTTACTTAAGGGAAATCAAGTGAATAAAAGTCTATATAGTTCAAGAAATTGTATTCTGATACCTATATAAAAAGTTTACCTGAGTGGGTGAGGACATTTGCATGAAATTTCACCTAGGGCAGCACTTGATATTTATAACTCTCCCTAAACTATTGCATTGCCTGTTTTCCATTTTCTTGGCACTCCTTTAGAAATGTTCCCGTCTCAATCTTTCACCCACTGCAGCCGTGGGACCCTTTTTCATAATACGGACGTAAAGACATTTGTGGTACCGTATATAAATTACAACCGTAGGGGCTGGGAAGGTGGCTCAGTGGTAGAGTGCTTGCCTTGCATGCCTGAGGCCCTGGGTTCGATTCCTCAGCACCACATTAAGCAAAAAGAAAAAAGCCGGAAGTGGCGCTGTGGCTCAAGTGGTAGAGCGCTAGCCTTGAGCTGAAGAGCTGAGGGACAGCGCCCAGGCCCAGAGTTCAGGCCCCACGACCGGATCCAAAAAAAAAAAAAAAAAAAATTACAACCGTAAATAAACTGGTACAGTTTGCTCGTAAGACATAATATCCAAACGAATTCCGTGTCCAGAAAATAACGAAAAAAAACACCCCCTGCGGGCCCCCCTCCCCCTCCGCTCGGCCCTCCCTTCAAGAACATTTCCTTGTTTGCTGTTGTTTCGTTTTGTTTCGTTGTAAATAAATAAAGCCGCAGAAGAGAGCCGGCGATACCTCATCGCTACTCTCGCGAGAGTCTCTCGGACTCTCGCGAGAGTCGCCAGCCCCCGCCATCAGCACCGAATCATTCCCTGTCACTCCACACGGTGTCCAGTAGGTGGCACCCCAAAACAAGGAAAAAGAACGTCAGGCCCAAGATCGATCAAGACACTTAGGAAGGTCTTGTGAGGAAGGAACACCTCCCCCTACACACACACACACACACACACACACACACACACACACACACACACACACACACACACACACACACACACACACACACACACACACACACACACACACCCCAGCACATCCCCGCCCACACAGGTCATGAATGGCAAACCCCTATGGCACAGAGAGACAGACAGACAAAACACATGGGGTGTGGAGAGAGACCGGAAATCAAAAACAAAAACAAAAACAAAAAACATTTTCCTGGCTTGACCTATGAATGGGCCTGGGCTGGCATTCTGTCCTCTGGGCCCTACAGTCAATCCATGGCGGTCGCTCCTCTCTCCTCATCACTGTAATCCTATCTGATATTTGCCAGAGCCGAACGTGCAGTGGGGACACTTTGGTTCATCGATCTAAACTAGGGCCCGGGGCGGAGGGGGTGGTGGTGGTGGAGGGGAAGCCTAGGAAGTCTGTTGCTATAGTTGGTGGCGGCGGCGGTGGTGGTGGCGGCAGTGCAAAGTGTGTGTGGGGGGAGGGGGGGAGGTAGATCACATGCTGCCATACGTGCCTGTGCCTGTGTGGTAGGAAACAGCAGCAAAGATCAAGGGGTGCAGGGTGTGTGTGTGCACGCCCCAGTCAGTCCTGGGGCTTGAACTCAGAGCCTGAGTGCTGTCCCTTGGCTCTTGTGCTCAAGACTGGCACTCTGGGGCTGGGAAGGTGGCTCAGTGGTAGAGCGCTTGCCTTGCATGCGTGAGGCCCTGGATTCGATTCCTCAGCACCACATAAGCAGAAAAAAAGCCGGAAGTGGCATTGTGGCTCAAGTGGTAGAATGCTAGCCTTAACCTGAAGAGATGAGGGACAGCGCCCAGGCCCAGAGTTCAGGCCCCACGACCGGACCCCCCCCCCCGCCCCCGCGCCAAAAAAAAAAAAAAAGAGACTGGCAGTCTGCCATTTGAGCCAAAACTCCACTTCTGGCCTTTGGGTTGCTTAATTGAAGACATGAGGCTCACCAAAGTGCAATGCCTATATACCTCTGATCATATAACAAGAAGTCTTCCCCTTTCTTTGTGTTTGTTATCATCGATGTTATTTTGTTTTCTCTTCTCCCCCCCCCCCCCATTGTTTCTTCCTTCATCTATTTCCGGGAGGGGCAAGAAATGGAGGGACCCAGGATGAAGAAGTGCAACAGTGGCACTCACTAGACACTATGTTGACACACAACCTGTGGGTGGGGAACAAACAGAACTTGAGGGAGGGAAAACCTGTGAGAGAGCCAGGGAAGGGGTGACATTGTCCAAAAAAAAAAAGTACTCTTTTTTAGGGGGTGGGGGGAGATGGGAGGGCAGGAATGGAAACAAAGGAGGAGGCAACAATGCTTGATAAGAAATGTACTCATTTCCTTGCTCGTGTCATTGTAACCACTCTGTAAGTATTTTCACATTTAACACAACTCATTAGCCGGGCGCCGGTGGCTCTCGCCTGTAATCCTAGCTACTCAGAAGGCTGAGAGCTGAGGATCACGGTTCAAAGCCAGCCCGGGCAGGATAGCGCCCAAGCCCAGAGTTCAAGCCCAACGACAAAAAAAAAAAAAACAAAAAAAAACAAAAACTTATTAATTAAAAAAAAAATGTACTCTTCCTACCTCACTTATGTAATGTAATCTTTCCTATCCTTTTTTTTTTTTTTTTTTTTTTTTTTTTTTGTCAGTGGTGGGTCTTAAACTCTGGGCCTGGGCGCTGTCCCTAAACTCTTCAGCTCAAAGCGAGTGCTCTACCGCTTGAGCCACAACACCACTTCCGATTTTCTAGTGCCTCATTGGAGATAAGAGTCTGGTGACTTTCCTGCCCTGCCTGGCTTTGAACCGTGATCCTCAGCTCTCAGCCTCCTGAGCAGCTAGGATTACAGACGCGAGCCACCGGTGTGGGCTGGCATACTGTAACCGTTCTGTATGTCACCATTTCCCTAACAATTTGTAAAAAATCAAAGGAGAGAGGGAGGGGGAGATAACAACCCCTCACGCCTGAGAAGTGAAACCCAACGGGCTTCTAACCGATCTGAGATTCTTTGAAGGTTTTTGCGATGTTAATCACAATCACAAACACAGACGGACAGTTTCTCCAGTCACTCCTTAAGAGGAACGGGGAACAGGGACAGGGAGAAGAGAGGCAGATCCTGGCCTGACCTAGGCGGGAAGATGGAGGGGAGACAAGACTCCTGAACTCCTTTTTCCCCTCACTCTCCTCCGTCCAGAGGGTGGGAGCTTAGGGGTCGGCCACGGGGACATCCCACGGTCACAGTCATGCCTCCCGGAGGGGCAGAGGGCAGAGCACAGGCAAGCATGCCAGCTTCCCCGCCCGCCCCTCCCATTCTGTCCCTGGCGGGCTTGGGCGGGAGGCATACTAGTGGCAGCGGGCGGGTGGAAGTAGTCTGACAACTCCAGCTTGCAGGAAGTCAGTGGCTGCTGGTGGTAGGCAGGGAGGGTCCCAGCAGAAAAAGACCAGAGAGAGCGCGCGCGCGCAGACTTTTCCTGCCCAAGGGCAAAAGAGGCCACTTTTGTAAAGACGGGGAGGGGGAGGGGAGGCTGATTCACTCACCCCCACCCCACCCCGCGCGCTAATGAAGTTACAGGAGCTGAGGGCTGGCCGCCCCACCCCCCACCCCGCCGGGGTGTTTCGCAGAGGACGCAGGGCGGGTCGGGGGTGGGGGTGGGGTGGGCTGGTTTAAGCCTGGAGCCCCAGTCAACTCAGGAACTCCAGGCAACGTTCCTTTGTCTTGTAAATGTCGTCATGGCAACGACTTAAGCGCCCTGGCGGAGGGGGGAGGGTGGGGGGGGGAGGAGAAAGAAGAAGAAACAAACACGCCCACCCCAGCAGGCCTGCCTGAGTTGAGGCCTTGAATTTCAACCTCAGTAGGGCCACTAAACTAATAAAAATCGTTGTAAGAAACTGTTGACGGAGGACCCTCGGGATAGGATGATTAGGCTGTGTACCCGTGAGGCGAGGTGGCCGTGTGTTCCAGCTTCGTGCCAAGAGGTTGCCTTATCTCGGCCTATCTTCCTTCCCAGAATTGAACACAGAGGCAAGCAGGATAATTTCCAGGGGGAAATGAGGCCTGGGAAAGCACCACCAGGAATTCAGAGACAAGACAGCCGGACAGCTTCCTAATGAATGGCTCCACACATCCTATTTTCTTCACTTTTCAGTCCCTCATAAACGAACAGTTATTAGGAAAGAAAACTAATAGGTGGGGGTGGGTGGTGGAAGGGAAAAGAGCAGCTCCCTTCCTCTGAGCTTTTGCCCAAACAATGAGTATACTGTGAGAAAGGAGCCAAGAGTTTCCTCAAAGAAAGGAGGAAACTTACACCGGGGAGGGAAGTAAATTTTAAAAAGAAACAGAGCATGGGTCAAAGCACCACCCCTCCCCCCCCCCCCCCCATGCATGCATGGGAAACCAACAGAATCATCTCTTAAACCCTACTACAGGCTCAAGGTAGAGAGTTTACTTTGTTTCTTTTTCCTCTGTGTGTTTTCAAGGTTTCACTTTCATTTCTGGGCACATAACCATTGGGCCTTGCCTCGGTGGGTGTTTCTCCCCCTAAAAGTATCTATCCTGTCTTTTGGGTCTTACTGTGTGTGAGTGTGTGAGTGTGTGAGTGAGCGAGTGAGTGAGTGAGTGAGTGAGTGAGTGAGTGAGGCAGCCAGGCAGCCAGGCAGCCAGGCAGCCAGGCAGCCAGGCAGCCAGCCAAGCAGCCAGCCAAGCAGCCAGCCAGGCAGTCAGTCCAGAGATCTAATGTCTCCCCTATTTTAAACGTACCTTTTGCATATGTGAGAGAAAACACACGAAACTGGTTTTCTATAGGAACATATATGTGAATACATTCACCATGGAGTGAAAAGATAGAGTCGCTTCCAAATGATATGTACAGCAGAACACCAACACATCGAGATGACTTCTGCAAGAAGCCAAGGCCCACTTTTGAAATCCCATAATGAGGAAGCCTCAGTCAGTGGCCTGGTTTGAGTCCAGGCCTCCACTTAAAAACGACCTTTACTTTGTGTTTTTATTTTTCCCTGTTTTCTTTTCCTTTCTATGACCTCTCCCCCCAACGCCCCAACCCCTTCCCTCCATAGGTCTCTCTTTCTCCTTTTCTTTCTCTGTAGTTTGAGCCCGAGAGTTACTTAATTCTCGAACTTCTGGGTTTTCCTTAGATCTGGTAACCTGTTGGACATAAAAATTTGGGAAAGCCTCAAAACAGTCACCCCCACCCCACGAAAAATAATCATGCTTGTCGCCAAAAGCTGTTAAATGAGAAAACAGTGGTCAAGTGAAGCAAATGAAGGCTGTAATAGCAACCATGTTTCTAGACTACTGTACCAAGTTTTTTTTTAAATATATATTTTTTAAATATATTTTTATTGTGAAAATACTGTACAGAGGGGTTACAATTACATGGGTAAGATAATGAGCACATTTCTTATAAGCATTGTAGCCTCCTGCTTTTTTTCCCCTTCCCATCCCTTCGTATCCTCCCCCCCCCCCCCCGCCGTCCCCCCACCAAAGTTGTAAAGTTCGTTTTTCGACATAACGACTTGTATATCTCATTGTTTCAATGGGTCCTCCTGTAACCCTGTTTTAACAATTTGTTTTTTCCCTTCCCCTCCACATATATCAACACCAGGATTTTTTTTTTTATTAAGCAAAACAACTCAGTTATTCAGCTGTGAGTATGTCCATACAAACAAGATGCAGGAGCCTTCCATGCTGGACTGGCCAAAAAAGGGGGGAGAGCTAGGAAGGTGGCTTAGTGGTAGAGTGCTCGCTCCCCTTGCAAGCATGAGGCCCTGGGTTCGATTCCTCAGCACTATATAAACAGAAAAGGGGAGCAGTGGCACCCTGTGGCTCAAGTGGCAGAACAGTAGTGAGCCTTCAGATGAAGAGCAGAGAGACAGCACCCAGACCCAGAGTCCAAGCCTCACACCCGACGACAAAAAAACTGAAAATAATAAATATATATATGTTTGTATCACACTACATATAAGCATAGATAGATATATATGTATGTATGTGTATAAATATATGTGTATATGTATGTATATGCATGTGTGTGTCTGTGTGTGTGTGTCTGGAGAGAGAGAGAGAGAGAGAGAGAGAGAGAGAGAGAGAGAGAGAGAGAGAGAGAGAGAGAGAGAGAGAGAAAGCCAGAAGTGGTGATGTGGTTCAAATGATACAGTGCTAGACGTGAGCAAAAGAAGTTGAGTGTGATTCCTAGAAATGTTGTTTGATGATACTTTTTGTCCTATTCATGACAGATAAAACTTTCACTAACTTATGTTATGTGTTAGTATAATTACTTCATTTGATGAAATAGCTAATATATATTTTTTACCTTTCTGAGAATATAATTTTAATGAAATAAACTGTAAAATTATTCATATGTGAAAAAAAAGAAGAAGTTGAGTGACAGTGCTGAGGCCCTGACTTCAAGTCTCAGTATTGCCCACCCACCCAAAAAAATAAAGAAAAAGGAGAGAGAGGGGGGTGGGGAGAAGAAAGAGAGAAAGTAAAAAAAGGAAGGAAGGAAGGAAGGAAGGAAGGAAGGAAGGAAGGAAGGAAGGAAGGAAGGAATGGTCAATGACCTGTTTTTCTTACCTGTAGAGAAATGCCCCAAACATCTAGAAATTCAGGTTGGGGCAAAGATAAAACAGCTATCTGTACATAACTCAGCTGCCACATCTCCCCCCCCCCCCGCCTGTCTAACCCTGAAAACACCCATGAAGTCAAGGAGCTGTGTAGGTCTCTCTCCCTTCAAGAGCACCCACACTGTATTAGAGTATGTCCTTGTCTGTCTGTCTGTCTGTGTGTCTGTCTGTCTGTCTGTCTGTCTGTCTGTCTGTCTGTGCCTTTTTTGGGGGTCTGGTTGTCTCTGCTTGCCTGCTTGCTTACTTACTCCATAAAAACTCCACCAGAGTGACTCCTCCAGAAATTCTTATTCAATGATCGAAATCAAGGGTCCTAAGGGAAGAGTCCCTACATGGAAGGGTAAAAAGTCACTAACCCTCACCTGTGTTTGGTGACAAGAAGAACTCCATACCAAGAGTCTACCTTAATACATGAGGGCAGGGCAGGGAAGGAATAATTTATTCAGGTGATCTAGTCAGTCACAGTAATGGGTCTCTGGTTCCCCGTCCATGTCTCCCTCTGTGTGTGTGTGTGTGTGTGTGTGTGTGTGTGTGTG
>NW_027204558.1:0-25193 GCF_024711535.1 Dipodomys merriami
GAAATAAAGGTGATTGTGAGAACTGTCTTAAGTTGTTCTTAGTCTTTATTGTTAAAACTTGATTCATAAACTGGGCAAGGTGCTACAAGCATATTTTGTTGTTTAGGAGGCTGAAGAAAGTGCAGGGGTTTGGAGCCGGAACTGAAAACAGTGAGACCATCTGGAAAGAAGGAAGGAAGGAAGGAAGGAAGAAAGGAGGGAGAGAGGGAAAGAGGGAGGAAGGGAAAGGAAAAAGAAAGGGAAAAAGGAAGGACTTAATATGTTGACCAAGTCAGCTATCTACTCACATGACTTGCTTTATTATTAATTCTTGTTGTTTTATAGTAATAGCAAGAAGAAGCAGTCTTAGACTTTTTTGCTTGATATAAAACAAACCACATTATGACAGCCAGGGATGGTGGTGTAAACCTGTAATCACTCAGGAGGCTGAGGCAGAAAGATTGCAAATTGAAGGCCAGCCTAGACCACATAGTAAAACTCTGTCTTTAAAACATAAAGTAGGGGGCTGGGAAGGTGGCTCAGTGGTAGAGCGCTTGCCTTGCATACATGAGGCCCTGGGTTCGATTCCTCAGTACCACATAAGCAAAAAGAAAAAAGCCAGAAGAGGCACTGTGGCTCAAGTGGTAGAGCGCTAGCCTTGAGCTGAAGAGCTGAGGGACAGTGCCCAGGCCCAGAGTTCAGGCCCCACGACTGGACCCCCCCCAAATAAAACAAAAACAAAAACAAAAAAACCCCATAAAGTAGGATAAAATGGCTGAACGGTTAAAGTGATGGTGTGTGTGTGTGTGTGTGTGTGTGTGTGTGTGTGTGTGTGTGTGTGTGTGTGTGTGTGTGTGTGTGTGTGTGTGTGTGTGTGTGTGTGTGTGTGTGTGTGTGTGTGTGTGTGTGTGTGTGTGTGTGTGTGTGTGTGTGTGTGTGTGTGTTAAAGCACTACAGATTTTAGGTCAACCTTAAAAGATGAAGTATTAATGTAAAATCAAACACATGAACACAGATTCTGAAAATTCTTAATTATACTAAACATGATTTAAAGTTGCTTATATGTAACACAAAAAACTGAATAAAACCTGAATTTTCAAACTGTGAGTACATAAAATAACATCCTATTAGATAACCCATGTAAAACAAATAAACAAAAAAAAATCGAAGCTAATTTCAGAATTTTCATAATTTTTTTGTCAGTCATGGGGCTTGAATGAATTTTCATTTTTTTTTGCTTTAAAAAGTATGGTAGAATAAAAAGGTTGGAGGTGAACTTAAATATTATATGGTACCAAATTTGTAATTAAACAGAAGGCAGTTCATTTTCAAATGAATACTCTTTTTTATATAGCACCTTATAGACAAAGTGCTTCATAATGATTACTTGACAGTATTAAGCAACGTAAGAAACATGTCTTAAAAGGTAAGCACTTTGAGGCAAAATATCCAAGAAAATCTATTCAGTAACAGAGTCCTGGACTAGTAGGTAAGAATTCAGAAAGAATTAAGATAGAAATCATAATAATACATACAAGAAGTCATGTGTATTAAGATGTAAGTAATGCAAAATATTGAGAAAGGAAGTTTATATTAAGGAATAAACAAAACAAATGAGATACAAGACCACTAACTGCCCAAAGAGTAACATTACCTATTACCTGTAAGTATATGAAAAATAAATCTTTTATATGTGTAGAACTGAATGTATACACGTCAAGCACATAACTAGAATCTGATTCTTAGTTACTAAAATGATAGTTCAGAGAAAGAAAAAAAGACAGACTGCCTGAATTTTTCTTGTGTAATTTCTCCCCAATAACCTTATCAATGTACTCAAGTTATCAATGTACTCAAGATAGCACAAAACAATGAATTTTCTGTTTATGTTTTACAAATTGTCTCTAAATATTCAAACAAATTTAATTTCCTATAAAACAATGTGAAAACCATTTTTCTCCCTCTAAATCATTCCCCTAGGTGCCTTAGGAGATTTGATTAGCACTTCTGTCACTGTATTTAAGTTTCTGCAAAAAGTGCGCTTGCTAACCACTTTTTGTAGTATGTATGTTATTTGAAGAGCATCTGGAAAACAATTGAAAATAGACTAATATCATAAAAAGATTAAATTCCCTTCAAACAGACATTCATATAAAGCATGATAACATATAGGCACAATAAAGAATACAAAGTGTGTATCAATTATTGGCAGAAAATCTAATTCATAACAAAGCCTACACCATTGGGGAAAAGGACATATTCATACAAAGTAAAGTATTACACTATTATACAACACTTAAAATTGTACATTTACAAATTTTTGGCACATTAAAAGGAACTGAAAGGACTACAAAATAAAGGACAAAGAAACTGAAACAAAGATATAAGACAGAGAGAAAGCCCTCCAATGAGCAACATTAAATATTGACTTTTGGTGAACTTCCTGAAATGTTGCTATATGTGACACAAGTATGCTTTGATGCAGGTTATTTCCGGCTTCTCTACCTTGCTGTTGCTGGTTGGACATGGCCTGGGTAGGATCTTCTTGCGCTGGTGGCTTGTCTTTGTCTAGCTAAAAATGACTGCCCTGAACCTGTGCTAGCCAGTCTATCTTCAGCTGCCTTTTTATGCAGAGTCATTCCCTTCAACATTAAAAACAAAGAAGAAGGAATCAATGAAAGTACAATATAAGTATAGTACATGCTCACAAAAGAAAATTTCATCATGCAAGATTTAATACATTATATAGCAAAGCACAAGTAATTAAAAATATTAATTCAACTCTATAGATTAAAATGTTAAAAGAAGCATTTTTAGTTCTAAAATTAAGAATAAATCTTGCTTTGGCAAAACTGAGACTTAATTTTTTGGATTTATATTAACCGAAACAACAGATAATTGCAGACAGATTTTTGTAATACATTACTTATATTCTATCATATTTCTCTTTCAAATCAAATGTATAGTGATTTTCCAAGAAAAAAGTGCAATTGATTAACAGCAGTTGATTTACATGGGCTTTAGAAATCATAGGGCATATTCAGAAAAGCAAAATGTACTTATTTCTTAAGATGGAAAGCCAATCTAAGTATTATACATACCATACTTTGTTGTTTTCTTCACTTCAAGGCAGACTTATATTCTTAAATTAAGCAAAATTCTCAATAGCCACAAAAGAAGACCCAACCAAGATCCTTTCCTTGAAGACAAAAGGATCTGTACCTCTAAGGAGAAAGGCGGCACAATTGGTGGGTGAAAGCCCTTAAAAAAGTCAAGTTGCCGGGCGCTGGTGGCTCACGCCTGTAATCCTAGCTACTCAGGAGGCTGAGATCTGAGGATCACGGTTCAAAGCCAGCCCGGGCAGGAGAGACCGTGAGACTCCTATCTCCAATAAAACCACCAGAAAACCGGAAGTGGCGCTGTAGCTCAAGTGGTAGAGCGCTCGCCTTGAGCTGAAGAGCTAAGGGACAACGCCCAGGCCCAGAGTTCAAGCCCCACGACCGACAAAAAAAAAAAAAAAAAAAAAAAAAAAAGTCAAGTTATCTCCAGGTGCTTCCAGAATGTAGAGGAAAAACAATAGTGACAAAAAGGGCTTGAATTTACTAAAGAGAAGATTAGGAAAAGAACAGTTCTGATATTTAAAAATATAAATTGATGAACATAGCTAGGTGCTGGTGGCTTATGCCTGTAATCCTAGCTACTCAGGAGGCTGAGATCTGAGGAATGCGGTTCAAAGACAGCCTGGGCAAGAAAGTTTGTGAGACTCTTACCTCCAATTAACCACCACAAAACCAGAAGTGGTGTTGTGGTTCAAGTGGTAGAGTGCCTGCCTTGAGCTGAAGAGCTGAAGGACAGTGCCCAGGCCCAGTGTTGAAGACCCATCACCACCAACAAAAAATAAATAAATAAAAAAAAAAATTGATGAGCATTTCTAGCCAGAGAAACTCTAAGAACTGAACATAGGTAAAATGGGAAAAAGTGGAGGTTGACAACAAAGGAAAATCCAATCTTTATTTGAGACAGGGTTCCACTATGTACTCTAAGTTGGCCTTGTATCTGAAATGTAGCTCAGGTAGGCCTTGAACTCACATTCTTTCTTCCTCAGCTTTTTTCCTAGTGCTGGAGATAGAGATGTGCACAAACATATCTGATACAAGTTAAAAAATTTTTTTCTTTCGCTGGGTTTTAACTCCCATTTGCTGGGCAGGAACTCTACCACTTCAGACATACTTCAAGCCCTTTTATTTTAGTGATTTTTCAGATAATGGTCTCAGTTTTTTGAAAGAGTTTGGACTCTCACTGTCATCCTCTAAATCACATAGCTGGAATTACAGACGAAAACTACCACACTCAGCTTGTTGGCTGAGATGAGGTCTTACTAGATTCCTGCTTCCAGTAGCCTTGAACAGAGAGGAAGAAGAGAGGGGGGGGAGAGAGAGAAAAAGGGAGGGAAGGAGGCAGGGAGGGAGGGGGAAAGGGAGAGGGAGAAAGAAAGGGAGAGGAGAAGGAGAGGGAGAGGGAGAGGAAGATGGAGAGAAGGAGAGGGAAAGAATGAGAATACTAGGACTTGGACCCAGGGCCTGGGCATTGTCCATTAGCTTTTTTGTTCAAGGCTGATGTTCACTTGAGCCACAGCTCCACTTTTAGCTTTTTGGTGATTAACTGAAGAGTCTCATGGACTTTCCTACCTTGGCTGGCTTCAAACCACAATCTTCATATCTCAGCCTCCTGAGTAGCTAGGACTTACAGGTGTGAACCACATCCTAGCTTCCATCAAATCATTTGAGGATTTGAAGAAAAGTCTATAAATAAACTTAATCTATTAATTTAGATAAACACATCTTATTTACAATACTATAACTGCCAGGCACCGGTGGTTCATGCCTGTAATCCTAGCTACTCAGGAGGCTGAGATCTGAGGATTGCAGTTCAAAGCCAGCAGGGGCAGGAAAGTCCGTGAGACTCTTATCTCCAATAAACCACTCAGAAACCTGAAAGTGGTGCTGTGGCTCCAGTGGTAGAGCACTTGCACTGAGCTGAAGATCTGAAGGACAGCATCCAGGCCTAGAGTTCATGCCCCACAAGGGACAATAAAACAAAAAAATCCCCCCAAAACAAAACAAAAACAAAATACTATGACTTGTCACATTTCAACAATTCATTAAAATTTTTTGTATACTTTTTTTTGGTGTAACTTGTATACTGTGATTCAGAGTTCTACTATATCTCAAGTCCTCTACTCATTTTTTTTCTTTCTGCAAGTATGCAAATCAAGTGCTGTATCAGTAAGCTACATCCCCAGAACCCCTTTATACACTATCCAAGGCCATTCTTGAGCTACTGAATACCTCTTCCTAGTACTCATCATCATTTCTACTAAAACTGTGTAGATGCTGACATTTCTTTTTTTTTTGCCACTCATGGTGCCTGAACTCTGGGCCTGGGCACTGTCCCTCAGCTCTTCAGCTCAAGACTAGTGCTCTACCACTTGAGGCACAGCACCAGTTCCAGCTTTTTCTACTTATGTGGTGCTGAGGAATCGAACCCAGGGCCTCATGCATGCAAGGCAAGCACTCTACCACTGAGCCACCTTCCCAGCCCCGATGCTGACATTTCTGAATGTAACTCTGAAGCATTCAAAACTAGGACTATTATTAGTACCAAGTCACAGAACAAATAATATGTAAAACTATATGAAATTACTAATAATATATGCAAAAATAGTTAAAACTATATGAAATTACTAATAAAAACTAAAATGCAAAGCTATTAAGACTGAGAATACTAAGCTCTGAGAAGACAAGAGATAAAACAGGAGTCAGGATTAACTCCCAGAAAACTTCTTTAATTATGCAGCACCTCCCCCGCCCCTTTTTTCCTTTTGTGTGCTGGTACTGAGGCTTGAACTCAGGCCTCACACTCTCACTTGACTTTTTTTGCTCAAGGCTGGCACTCTACCATGTGAGCCACAACTTCAATTCTAATTTTTGGTGGTTAATTGGAGATGAATCTCATAGATTTTTCTGCTTGGGCAGTCTTTGAACTGTCATCCTCAGATTTCAGACTCCTGAGTGTCTAGGCTAGGATTACAGATGTGAATCACTAATGCCTGGCAAGTTTTCTTTCATTTTTAAAATTGAAATTTCAAGAAATCAGTATTTGATAAAAGAATACTATAAACCTCAAACTTTCTCCTTTAGAAATTGTGATAAAGTCTTAAATATGTAATTTTGACCAAGCCAGGTATAAGTATGGACATGTCATAAAATTTTTAGCAATAGATCAAATCATATTAGGCCAGGGGCACTAGCCTTTAAGATGCAGTATAATTTTAACAGTAAAACAAAACAATGGTAGGGCACTGACGGCTCATGACTGTAATCCTAGCTACTCAGAAGGCTGAGATATGAAGACTGTGGTTAAAAACCAGTCTGGGCAGGGAAGTCTGCTGAAACTCTTTAATTCCAATTAACTACCAAAATGTCAGAAGTGGAGCTGTGGCTCAAATGTTAGTGTGCTAGCCATGAGAAAAAATGCTCATGGACAGCACCAAGGCCCAGAGGTCAAGCTCCAGAACCTGTACACATACACCACCACCACCATAAAAAAAAAAACCAGGGCTGCTCGAGGCCCTGGGTTCGATTCCTCAGCACCACATAAGCAAAAAGAAAAAAGCCAGAAGAGGCACTGTGGCTCAAGTGGTAGAGCGCTAGCCTTGAGCTGAAGAGCTGAGGGACAGCGCCCAGGCCCAGAGTTCAGGCCCACGACTGGACCCCCCCCCCAAAAAAAAAAACAAAAAAAACCCCAAACAAACAAAAAAACAAAACCAAAACAAAACCAATGCCTTTATGCCAACAGTGGAGATCAGAAGTTGAAAAAAATTTGAACTTGTTGGAAACTAGCTGTCATTTCAGAAAACTTTTGAAAAGGCAGTTTTTTCAATGGGAAGAAAAAAAAAGATGACAACAAGAGTTGGGATAAAGTACTGAAAAAATGCAGCATTCCCTATAAAATTCATGGCTAGTCTAATCCACAACAGAATGCTATGAGTATTAGTGTCCTTGCCAAGAAGTTTTGTTGTGTTGGAATATTCAGGATCTGACACTGTTAACATCTTCTATATCCCCTGAGAAAGTAAACTATCCCATCCTGAAAAGGTTACAACAAAGTAGAGCTACTACTTCTTTGTGTGCAGAGCAAACGGCTCTGAGGAACAAAAACTACGCTGACATTTGTCTTTATGTTTCTGGGAATTATGAATGATACTTTCACAATACCATTCTGTTTGTGGGTTATATCTTCTTTGCTGTCAGCAGGGAAGCTTTGTTAGTGTGTTAGGGTGATATTTACTTTCAAGTTCTTTTGTTAAAATTGCTTCTTCAGAAAAGGCAATCTAGTAATTTGATAAACTAGTATTTGGTAAACTTTGCATTATGTTCTGAAGCATTATTTTCTTACCATATTGTACCAGGCACTAACTATGTATTTCTCTTCCATCTCTCTTTGACTCTTCGTTTTCTCATATTCTTTCTAAAATTAAGAACATGTAAATATGTAAAAATACAATCAATATAAAGAAATAATTAACTATGTAAACCAATGGATACAAAGCTTACAATATAACAAGGATCTCAGAAATCAGAACCCAGAATTTTATGGCCCATCACAGTGCAGTGAACTACCTCTAATGAATGGAACAGCCGCTCTCGTTCCTGGAGTTGATTTTTAAGAGCTTGTATTTCTGGTGCTGCTCCTTGATTCTGTTTAGGATCTAAAGTCCGGATAACCTGCCAACAGTAATAAGAAGTCTCAAACTCAAAGAATATAACCTTTAAAAATCAATTAAAGCAGGGGCTGGGAAAGTGGCTCAGTGGTAGAGCTCTTGCCTTGCATGCATGAGGCCCTGGGTTCGATTCCTCAGCACCACATAAGCAAAAAGAAAAAAACTGGAAGTGGTGCTGTGACTCAAGTGGTAGAGCGCTAGCCTTGAGCTGAAGAGCTGAGGGACAGTGCTTAGGCCCAGAGTTCAGGCCCCATGACTGGACCCAAAAAATAAAAAAAAAAATTAAAAAAAAATCAATTAAAGCCAACTGCTGGTGGCTCAGGACTGTAATCTTACCTACTCAGGAGGCTGAGATCTGAGGATTTTGTGGTTTGAGGACAGTCTGGGCAAAAGTCCATGAGACTCTTATGTCTAATTAATCACAGGAAAAATGCCAGAAGTGGGGCCTGGGAAGTTGGCTCAGTGGTAGAGTGCTTGCTTCGCATGCACGAGGCCCTGGGCTCAATTCCTCAGCACCACATAAGTGGCACTGTGGTTCAAGTGGTAGGGTGCTAGCCTTGAGCTGAAGAGCTGAGGGACAGCGTGCAGGCCGAGTCCAGCCCGCATGACCGACCAAAAAAAAAAAAAAAAGCCAGAAGTAGAGAGCTAGCTAGCTTTGAGCAAAAGAAGTGCTCAGGCCCTCAGTTCAAGCCCCAAGACTGGCAAAAAAAATAAATAAAATAAAAAAAACCCTAACCCTGAAAAGGATAGAGTTGGGTATATAACTTAGTGGTAGGGCACCTACCTAATCAATGCCTGAGGCCCTGTGTTTCATACCTAGCAATACAACCATAGCTAAACAAGAACCAAAAAAGGCACAAAAAGGAAAGTCAAAGGCTATTTAAAAAAAGATCAAAGGCTATTTTAAAAAGCACTTTAAAATAAAAATGTATAAAATAATATTACTTTTTCAACTTTTGAATATATAAAGAATTATATAGAAGAATCAATTATAAAAGCTAATTCTGGCTTACATCAATAAATACAATTAAGCAGACACGACGGACAGCTCTCTCCTTTCCCTGCCTCTTCTTTGTTTCAGCTCACCATGGCTTCTAAGAAGTTAGGTACTTGAGAGTGTGTCCTAAAGAGTACAAACATACTACTCTGTCCCTGTTGCCTCCTCTGCTCATATGTGGTTTGGGCATGAGTGGTGGCAGTGGGGTCAATATTGGCTCAACAAATGGAAGACTTACAGGGAAGGCATTTTTTAACTCCTCCTTTCCATTTTACTATCAAAATGTTCAAAGCTATAGAAAGCTTAAACAACAAAAAGGCCATTTACATTGAACATATTTCACCTATTGCTACAATGCCCTATCTAATATATCCTCTTTCTTCTTAATACACAAGCGCAAATACACATACTTGCTTTGGCAACTAATGACCTCATGATATATAACCCTTCAATTCCTGAGCATGCACATCTTTAAATTAAAGAGATTATAGCACATAATTGTGATACTAATATCTATTAGAAAATTTCTTTAAAACTGCCATTACTTGGTTCAAGCCAAGTCCATACTTTCACAGATGTCTCCAAAATGCCTTTTTTCCTTTTGATTACATTTTATTTTAGTGCTAGTACTGGGGCTTGAACTAGGGGCCTGGGCGCTGCTCTTTAACCTTTTCATGCAACGTTGGCACTCTGTCACCTTAGTCACCCTTCCACTTCTAGACTTCTGGTGGTTGATTGGTTAAAAGCCCCTATCTGGGCTGGCTTTGAACTTCAGATCTCAGTCTCCAGAAGTAACTAGGATTACAGACATGAGCCACTGATGCCAGGGTCCAAAATGTCTTTCACACTGACTCTCTCTGCCGCCACTCCAGGACTCAAAAGATGAATGTTGGCAGTTAGTTAGGGCTCTTTTAAAGTAGTAATAGCTGTCTCCTAGTGCTACCAACACTCCACTGTCTATTTTGTTTTCATGATACTTTTATCTTCCAAGTTATCTGACAGCTTAAAGGTATTAATTTGTTCCAATATCTATATCTATAGATATATAGAGAGCCTTATTTCCTTTGACCTGGAAGCTGGTTACAGATAACTGCTGGATTCAGGTTGATTGTCACAGACATGGATATCTTATCAGGAAGCTATAGGGCTTGTTTGTAAGGCCATGTGTTGCTCATCTAATTACTGGCTAAATTGGTAATGGTCACTTCTTTTTTTTTTTTTGGGTCTGGTCCTGGGGCCTGAACTCTGGGCCTGGTCACTGTCCCTCAGCTCTTCAGCTCAAGGCTAGCGCTCTACCACTTGAGCCATAGTGCCACTTCTGGCTTTTTTCTTTTTGTTTATGTGGTGCTGAGGAATCGAATCCAGGGCCTCATGCATGCAAGGCAAGCACTCTACCACTGAGCCACCTTCCCAGCCCTGGTCACTTGCTTTCTATTAAGTTAAATTTTCTCCTTGTTAATTACTAAGTAATTTTGATCACAATATTTTGTTCAGGATTGTTTCTTTCTTTTTTTGTTGGTCACGGGACTTGAACTCTGGGCCTGAATGCTGTCCCTCAGCTCTCAGCTCAAGGCTAGTGCTCTACCAATTGAGCCACTGGACGGTTTTCTGAGTGGTTTATTGGAGATAAGAGTCTCACGGGGGCTGGGAAGGTGGCTCAGTGCTTGCATTGCAATCATGAGGCCCTGGGTTCCATTCCTCAGCACAGTGTAAACAGAAAAAGCTGGAAGTGGTCCTGTGTGTGGTTCAAGTGGTAGAGCACTAGCCTTGAGCTGAAGAGCTGAGGGGCAGCACCCAGGCCCACGACTGGCAGAAAAAAAAACAAAAAGTCTCACAGACTTTCTTGCCTGAACTGGCTTTGAACTTCGATCGATCCTCAGACTTCAGGCTCCTGGGTAGCTAGGATTTCAGGTGTGAGCCACCAGTGCTCGGTTAATTAGATTTCGTGTGTGTGTGTGTGTGTGTGTGTGTGTGTGTGTGTGTGTGTGTGTGTGTGTGTGTGTGTGTGTGTGTGTGTGTGTGTGTGTGTGTGTGTGTGTGTGTGTGTGTGTGTGTGTGTGTGTGTGTGTGTGTGTGCGCGCGCGCGCGCGCGCGCGCACGCGTGTGTGTGTCCCTGTTTAATTTTGTGTGTGTGTGTGTGTCCCCGTTTAATTTCGTGTGTGTGTGTGTCCCCCTGTTTAATTTCGTGTGTGTGTGTGTGTTTTGTGGGGCCCTGACCTGTTTAATAGATTTCGTGTGTGTGTGTCCCCCTGTTTAATTTCGTGTGTGTGTGTGTGTGTGTGTGTTTTGTGGGGCCCTGACCTGTTTAATAGATTTCGTGTGTGTGTGTGTGTGTGTGTGTGTGTTGTGGGGCCCTGACCTCGAGCCACAGCGCCACTTCCAGCTTTTTCTGCTTATGTGGTACTGAGGAATCGAACCCAGGGCCTCATGCATGCAAGGCAAGCACTACTACCACTGAGCTGCTTTCCCAGCCAGGTTTAATAGATTTCATAGTATATCTTTATCACAAGGTTTCCTCATTAGATGTTAATTTAAGTATGTGTATGGAATGTGTGTGTATTTGGGTGTGTTTTGGCAGTACTGGGTTTTGAACTAAGGCTTTGTTCTTGCTAGGGTAGAAATTCTTTCACTTACACCATACATCTAGCCTTATGGGCACTATATTTAGAATCCAATAAAACATGTCCAGAAAGTAGAGTAAGATACCTACAAATGCATACTTACACTTTTGGCTTTCTCTAAGTATTTTTTATATCGTTCTTCCATTTGCTTCATTTCTTCTTCTTTCTTCCGTAAAGCTTCTTGTAATTCTTCAATTTTTAAGGCTGTGGATGAGACAGTAAAATTTAAAAAAAATTATTGAGATTACAAAGGTGATAAACAGAGGGATTACACCTAAGGAGGTAAAGAACACTTTCTCTTTGGACAGTTACTAACCCTTCCCTCACTCTCTTTTCCCCTCTGTTCCCAACTACAAGTTGTACAGTTCATTTTCAACACAGTGAGACAGTGAAATTTTGATAACATCTTTAATATATATATATATATATATATATATATATATATATATATATATATATATATATATATATATATATATATATATTTTTTTTTTTTTTTTTTTTTTGGTGCTGATCCTATGGCTTGAACTGCTGTCCCTGAGCTTTTTTTGCTTAAAGTTAGTGCTCTACCTCTAGAGCCACAGCTATACTTCCAACTTTTTGGTGGTTAACTGGCAAAAAGAGTCTTGAGGACTTTACTATGTGGGACGGCTTTGAACCGAGATCCTCAGACTTCAACCTCCTGAGAAGCTAGGATTACAAGTGTGAAACACCAACACCTATCTTATTTTAATTGCTAAATAATTAACAGGTTTGAGACTGTTTAGTCTATTCTTTTTTTTTTTTTTTTTTGGTTGGTCATGGGGCTTGGGCATTGTCCCTGCACTCTTCAATCAAGGCGAGCACTCTACCGCTTGAGCCACAGCGCTACTTCCGGTTTTCTAGTGCTTTATTGGAGATAAGAGTTTCATGGAGTTTCCTGCCCAGGCTGGCTTTGCACTGCGATTCTCAGATCTCAGCCTCCTGAGTAGCTAGGATTACAGGCCTGAGCCACTGGTGCCTGGCTGTTTAGTCTATTCTTATACATAATTTTCTTCTTCCTCTTGCTCCCTCCTTCTTTTTTTTCTTCCTCTGCCTCTTCCTTTTTTGTCTTTTCTTTTCCCTCTCCCCTCTTTTCTCTTCCTTCTTCTTTCGTGCTGGTTCTGGGGCTTCAACTCAGGGCCTCAGTGCTGTCTTGAAGCTTTTTTAGTTCAAAGCTACTGTTCTATTACTTGAGCTACACAGCACCTTCTGCCTTTTCTTTTTTGTTTTTTGGGGTTTTGTTTTTTTTTTTTTGGTAGTTAATTGGAGATAAAAGTTATACAAGCTTTCCTGCTTGAGCTGTTTTTGAACTGAGAAACTTAGATCCTCCTAAGTAGTTAGGATTAAAGGCATGAGTGACCAGTACCAGCTATACTTTTGTTTTGTTTTATAGTATTGGGGATTGAGCTTGTGGACTTGAATTTCTCAGGCAAGGATTTTGTAACTTAAGCTATATTCCCTAGTCCTTTTTGCTTTAGTTACTTTTTCAATTGGGTCTCTCACATTTATGCTCAGGCCATCTGGCCTAGCCTGTGATTCTATTTTTGGGTCTTGGTCGTGGGGCCTGAACTCTGGGCCTGGGTGCTGTTCCTCAGTCTTCAGCTCAAGGCCTACCACTTGAGCCACAGTGCCATTTCCGGCTTTTTTCTTTTTGCTTATGGGGTGCTGAGGAATCGAACCCAGGGCCTCATGCATGCAAGGCAAGCATTCTACCACTGACCCACCTTCTCAGCCGCAGCTTTTTATTAGTTGAGAAGTTTCTGACCCTATATTGGCCTTGATCCTTGATACTCTTGATCTCTACCATCAGAGTAGCTGGGCATGACTATCATGTCTCACTCATGATTTTTCTTTAAAAACCAACTAATAATTTATTTTCTTATAAACAAGAACTCAAATATTAAAGAGAGTAAGTAAAAAACTATCCTTTGACAGATGAATGAACAAAATGAGTATTTATATAATGCAATATTATTCAGACTTAATTCTAATACATGATACAAAATAGACATTATGTTAAATGGAAATTAAAGGCATTATGCTAAGTAAAATAAACCAGACAGGAAAGGATAAATGTCATATGATTCTACTAATGAGTTGCCTAAAATAGTTAATTCAGAGGCAGAAAGTAGAGTTGTGATTACCATAGGTTAGGAAGAAAGGAATGGCAAATTATTATTTAATGTATGTGGACTTCTACTTGGTAATGAGAAAAGTATTTAGCTAAGTACTGCTGATGGCTATACAATAATGTATATGTACTTACAGTCACTGAACTACACATTTCAAATGATTATTTACATATTTGCTGTATTTTTTAAAAAGCAGAAGCCTGTCCTCTCACTTGCATAAAGAAGTACAAGCCATTCATAGGTTTAAATATCAATGAAAGTGCAAGTTTGTCAAACTTGCACTATGAAAATATCTTACTTCACAGGCATTAGATTCTATTTTTTTTTTTGGGGGGGGGGGTGTCCGGTTGTGGGGCCTGAACTCTGGGCCTGGGCGCTGTCTCTCAGCTCTTCAGCTCAAGGCTAGCATTCTACCACTTGAGCCACAGTGCCACTTCCAGCTTTTTTTTTTTTTTTTTTTTTTTTGCTTATGTGGTGCTGAGGAATCAAACCCAGGGCCTCATGCATACAAGGCAAGCGCTCTACCACTGAGCCACCTTCCCAGCCCCAGGCATTAGATTCTATAACCAAAGAAAAATTTATAAATGTAATTAGTAATTTAAGACAAAGATGATGTATTCTTTCTGTAAATAGGGAAAATTCTTTAATTGCTATAATTTATTTAATTAAAAAAAATTTTTTTTTTGGGTCCGGTCGTGGGGCCTGAACTCTGGACCTGGGTGCTGTCCCTCAGCTCTTCAGCTCAAGGCTAGCGTCCTGCCACTTGAGCCTTAGCACCACTTCCAGCTTTTTTCTTTTTGCTTATGTGGTGCTGAGGAATCGAACCCAGGGCCTCATGCATGCAAGGCAAGTGCTCTATCACTGAGCCACCTTCCCCGCCCAGCTATAATTTATTATAAAGCCTATTTCTAAAGTTATATTACCAAATTCACTATCAGTAAGATAGTTTTTAGTTAATGATGCTAATTAGGAAAAAAAAACTCACAGCTGTTATTAAATCTTGGTTCAAGATCTTCAATAATGGCTCTCTTCTTCTGTAGTTCATTATTGGCTTCATGCAGCTTCTCTCTATAACGAAATACATAACACTATCATACCCACTTTTGTTTTTGTTTTTGTTTTTCACTTCACATTAAAGATTCATATTCTTTATTCTTGGAATACACTTGCATTACCTAGAAGTGCTATAAGAAACCCAAATCAGGGCTGGGAAGGTGGCTTAGTGGTAGAGTGCTTGCCTTGCATGCATGAGGCCCTGGGTTCAATTCCTCAGTACCACATAAGCAGAAAAAGTCAGAAGTGGCTCTGTGGTTCAAGTGGTAGAGTGCTAGC
This sequence comes from Dipodomys merriami, assembly GCF_024711535.1. Taxonomy (NCBI): domain Eukaryota; kingdom Metazoa; phylum Chordata; class Mammalia; order Rodentia; family Heteromyidae; genus Dipodomys; species Dipodomys merriami. The sequence goes on from NW_027204558.1 coordinate 14,866, forward strand.
CTTGAGCAGAAGAGCTGAGGGACAGTGCCCAGGCCCAGAGTTCAGGCCCCACAACCGTCAAAAAAAAGAAAGAAACCCAAATCAACATGAATTTACTGTATAACTAAATAAATTTAAAGACAAAAATATCTCTTTTGGACTGAAAAAGTAGTTAGTTCTTCTACATAAATGTATATGAGGGTACAGATTGGTTTTTTTCCCCCTAGGAATGAAGGTATAAAAATTTAAACTTTTAGGCATTTCTAAGGAAAACCTTTTTCCAAAAACAAAGTTCTAAAAATCAGGAATAACAAGGGACACTACACATCAATAAAAAGAATGAACAGGAAACCATTTAAATAAATTTTACAGAACAAAAGTATGTCAGGGGATTAATACATGATGTCATTTATACAAGGTTGCAGAAGTGTCAAGACTTTAAAAAGTAATAACGATCAGTATTGTGTCTGGTTTAGGGATGTAATCAATCATCTGGGAGGGAGAAGGAAAAATCCTGTTAGGTGGCTATATTGATATGTCACTTAAATATGGAGGTAAACACTCATCAAGTTGTGCTGTTATGAGCTTAGGATATGAACTATCCTGTATGCATGCTATATTCCAAGATAAAAGAAAGAATTAACACAAGATATTTTCCTGGTCTTTATATGATATATAGTAATTTGCATAATATGTATAATTCTCTGCAGTATTTAATTCTGATACTAAATAATAGGAATAGGAAAAAAGGCTATAAAGGTGAAAGACAGAAAAAACTGATAAAAATGGAAAACTTTGTAGTTTAATTCTCATAGTTTTCATGCATACTACTATATTAAAGCCTTTCACGTGTGTGTGTGTGTGTGTGTGTGTGTGTGTGTGTGTGTATGTGTGTGTATTTGCTGCTGCTGCTGTTGTCGTTAGTTGTGGAGCTTGAACTAGGTAGGGGCTTGGGTGCTGTCCCTGAGCTATCTTGCTCAAAGCTAGTGCTACTGTTTTGAGCCACAGTGCCAATAATTAGTTTCTGAAGATGTGACATATACAATACAAATATATGCAGCTTAAAGAAGTATAAAAACCACTGAGAATCAGTAGTAGGTTGACATCTGTAATTCTAGCTAGTCAGGAGTCTGAGATCTGAGGATCACAATTCAAAGATAGCTTGGGCAGACATCTCCAGATTGGAAAATCTAAATTTTATCTCTAACCAGCAAAAAGTAAGAATTGGCGGTATGGCTCAAGTGGTAGAGAGCTAGCATGAGTGAAAAAGCTGAGAGCACAGGTTAGAGTTTAAGCCCCTATTGGCACAAAAAAGAAAAAGAAAAGAAAAAAGAAAAAGAAAAACAAAAAAAATGGTCCGGTGAATTACCACTAGGTTCCAAACAAAACTCATCCAAAAACTTTAGAAGTCATACATCTCTATGTTCTTCCCAGGGGTAACCAAACACCAAACTTTTTAATCAGTCCTATGATTTTTCTTTTTGCCAGTCCAGAGGACTGAACTCTGGGCCTGGGCACTGTCCCTGAGTTTCTTTTACTCAAGGCTAGCACTCTACAACTTGAGACACAGCACCAGAATCGAACCGAGGGCTTCATGCATGGTAGGCAAGCACTCTACCACCAAGCCACATTCCCAGCCCCAAGTCCTATGATTTTTATGATGCTTTTATTACTCCTAGACAATATAGTTTAATTTCTCCAAACTTCTGCTTTATATTTTACTTATTATGTATATGTCTTCTACATGATACCTATTACGCATGGATAACGTCATCTCCAGAAATCTCAGATATAGACAGTGGAACTGATATGTCAAATAGAGTATTGTGAATGAAAATCACCATTGCGTAACATCTTTAGTAACACTAGTTGTGATTTTTAAAAAATATTTATGCGGGCTAGGAATGTGGCTTAGTGGTACTGCTTGCCTAGCATGCATGAGGCCCTGGGTTTGATTCCTTGGTACCACAGAAACAAAAATAAATAAATGAAAATTAAAAAAAAGAAGTACATTGGAGATTTTCAATGGATACATTTTAAAAAAGAAAAAAAATTCTATGAGATTGACCATTGTTTGAGATGTAAAGAAGTCCTGTAGTGAGTTAAATTGTGTCTCTCACATATAAGTTAAAGTTCTAACCTCTAGAGCCGGGCGCTGGTGGCTCACGCCTGTAATCCTAGCTACTCAGGAGGCTGAGATCTGAGGATCGCGGTTCAAAGCCAGCCCGGGCAGGAGAGACCGTGAGACTCCTATCTCCAATAAACCACCAGAAAACTGGAAGTGGCGCTGTAGCTCAAGTGGTAGAGTGCTCGCCTTGAGCTGAAGAGCTGAGGGACAGCGCTCAGGCCCAGAGTTCAAGCCCCACGACCGACAAAAAAAAAAAAAAATAAAAATAAAAGTTCTAACCTCTAGTACTATTTGGAAATTGAGTCTTTATATGACCTCATCAACAAGAGGTAATACTGGACTAAGTTGGACACTAATCTAATCCCTAGTGTCCTCATAGAAAGGCTATGAGAGGGGGCTGGGAAGGGAGCTCAGTGGTAGAGTGCTGGCCTGCATGCACAAGGCCCTGGGTTCGTTTCATCAGGACCTTATACGCAGAAAAAACCAGAAGTGGTGCTGTGGCTCAAGTGGTAGAGCGCTAGCCTTGAGCTGAAGAGCTGAAGGACAGTGCCCAGGCCCAGAGTTCAGGCCCCATGACTGGACACCCCCCCAAAAAAAAAAAAAAGTCTCATGGACTTTCCTGTCCAGACTGGCTTCCTAATTGCGGTCTTCAGGTCTCACATTCCTGAGTAGCTAGGGTTACAGGGCAGAGCTACAGGCACATGACCAGTAGTTCTTGCTTATCTGTGGTTTTCCATCCAATCATTGTAGTTGTTCATGGTCAATTATGGTCCAAAATGTTAAATGGAAACATCCAGAAATAAACAATACATAAATGATGTGCTGAGTAGCATAATGTAGTTTCCTGTGGTTCTCTATGATAATTCTCTATGGATAATACTGGGTTCAGTACATCCACACTGTGTAGGCTACTTCCTATTAGTCAATTAGTGGATCTTGGTTGTCAGATACAGTGTCAGTGAATCAGTATATGGTTACATTGTCCTATTTTTTTTATTATTGCATATTGTTGTTAATCTCTTACAGGGCTTAGTTTATAAACCTTATTACAGGCCCAGAAGCATAGGAAAAAACATAGTATGTAAGATTCAGAAGTAATCCTGGTTTCCCACATGCCCTGAAGATGGAAGATCAGCATTTGAAGATGGAGTGGACCTTTAAGGAACACCAAGGATTGTCAGCAGCCTCCGGAAGCTAGGAACAGACACGGAAGATTCTCCTTCTGAGCTTCTAGATTTTGATTCATAGCTTCCTTAGCTATGTGTCATTAGTTTTCTGTTGTCTTTATGGTAATTTTTATGACAGTCATATGAAACTAGTAAGTCTCCATCTTCAGCAATAAATCCATCCTAATGAAGGTATTTTTACCATGTAAATGACTGAATACAGAACAATGACTCATTGGTAAGCTAATTTGTCATAAAATAATGAGGGGAAAAACACAAAAACAAAAACAGAATGCTCATCCTATGTGTACCAAATTCTTATCCTTTACAAAGACAGGAAAAATACTCTTTGTTTTTCTAATATATAAAGAATCTACTTATTTTTAGTTATCATAAGTCTCATTTACTAGGTGTATTGTACATATATCTCCCATATTTAAAAACATTGGACTAGAAGGGAGGCAAACAAGCAGAGGGGGAAGGAGGTCAAATATAATAATTTATCCTGTGTGAAAGTGGAACAAAGAAACTCAGTGAGACTGGTTGAAGAAGTGGGTTATAGGGAGGAAAGAGAAGGATGGTGGTGATTGATCAAGATGTATTTATGGATATGAACAACATATTCATAAATGGACGTGTTAAAATGAAAGACCCTTGTACAACTAGTTGATGCTAATAAAAACCTGAATAGTACAAGTAAAATTTCCAGGGTATAGACTGTTGTTCAAATCATAGTGTAACAAGTTAAAATCATCTTTGTGGTGAAGGTGTTTGGTTTATGCAGTGTAACATTTAACACTCCAACAGACCATCAATGCATGATAATCACATGTTTATTTCCTGCAAGGAGTTTTGCTACAAAGTGATAAAAAGAATTAAGGTTATTACTGGGTGTCAGAAAAATTATTAACATCCCTAAAATTGTGAATAAAGATAGATAGATGAAATTTCTTTATGAAATATCAGAGTTAATTCATCTTTTTGTTTTTGTTACAGTACTGGGGCTTGAACTCAGGGCCTAAGCACTGTCCCTCAGGCTCTTACACTCAAGACTGGTGTTATACCACTTGTGTCATTGCTCTACTTCTGGCTTTTTTGGTGGTTAATTGGAGAAGAGAGTCTCATTGACTTTCCTTACTCTGGGCTTACTCTGAACTGTGATCCTTACATCTTAAACCTCCAGAGTTGCTAGGATTAAAGATGTGAGGAAGTGGTGCTATGGCTCAAGTGCAAAGGGGTTCAGTGCAGGCTGTGAGTTCAAGCCCCATGATCGATTAAAAAAAAAAAAAAGGATGTGAGCCCTAGCACCCAGCTAAAAATATTCATCTTTTGTAACTTAAGGAAATACTTGAAAATGTTACTGGTAAGTTTTATATTTAAATTTGTTAACTCTAAGTAGTTGTACAATGGGTTTTAATTCAACATGTCAGTTAAGGTATGTACTATTATAAACATATTGAAAAAGGAATCTTCAGGTGGCTACCCTCTAGGGTTGATAAACTGCAGCTTGTAGTCTTTTTTTTTTTTTTTTTTTTTGGTCTGGTCGTGGGGCCTGAACTCTGGGCCTGGGCGCTGTCCCTCAGCTCTTCAGCTCAAGGCTAGCACTCTACCACTAGAGCCACAGTGCTACTTCCGGCTTTTTTCTTTTTTGCTTATGTGGTGCTGAGGAATCGAACCCAGGGCCTCATGCATGCAAGGCAAGCGCTCTACCACTGAGCCACCTTCCCAGCCCAAGCTTGTAGTCTTATAGGCAGTTGAATACCTATCTTTGTATATGAAATTTTATTAGAATATAGTCACTAATGCATTTGATACTGTGCATGACTACTTTCAAGCTACCATGCAGACTATAGGGACAGAGGCCACGACCAAAGTAATTATTATATAGCCCTTCAAAGGAAAAATTTCTTGGGCTGGGAAGGTGGCTCAGTGGTAGAATGCTTGCCTTGCATGTATGAGGCCCTGGGTTCGATTCCTCAGCACCACATAAGCAAAAAGAAAAAAGCCGGAAGTGGCACTGTGGCTCAAGTGGTAGAGCGCTAGCCTTGAGCCGAAGAGCTGAGGGACAGCGCCCAGGCCCAGAGTTCAGGCCCCACGACCGGACCCCCCCTCCCCCTCCCAAAAAAAGGAAAAAGTTCTTGCCTTTTTTGTTTAGCATCAAAATTCCTAACTATGATTATAAAGATTTCAACAAGATATGAAGCATAAAATGTGAGAAAATAGTTCAAACAGTCACTGTTCAGAGCTATAGATGTTGGATGGAAATGACATTGTAAACACTATTAATATGCAGCAGAATTACCTTTATCATCAAGGACACACATGCCATTGCCTAAGACCTCTCCAGCCCTAACACAAAGACCTTATTCCCAGAATAGAATGAGTTTTGACAACTTTTCTACTTACAGATGTTCTTCAAGCTTCTTTTTTAGAAGTATTGACTGAAAATGAAAAATAAAAATTAATTACTTGAAAATTTTAACCAACAAATTATTTTTAAAAATTTAAAAATATAGTAGAAACAAAGTTTGCTCTCAGTAATTTCTTTGGTCAAAGAGCTCAAAAAGCAATGTATTCTAGTTTACTTCTCTTGAATAAAAGAAAGCCGTCCGTAAGTGCGGGTGATTAGTATAAAATACCTAGAAATGGAATATTTAACTCCTTTACTGATAGTCAGATAAGGACTTTCAAAGTAACTTTCATAAAGATTCAACATTCCTGGACTCAATAGGCCAATAAATACCCTAATAATAGACTTATCCTAAGACAGACTTATCTTCTGTATTTTTATCCTTGTATCATAAGATCTTGGATCAATTTCCATATATGTACAGAACTATGTACATTTTCACTTATGCACAGTTATAAATAATTTACAAGATGGGATGGGAAATGTGGAAAATGGCAATTATGCACAGATTTTAATTTGGTGGTGAATGCAGCTTAGACTTGATTTAAAAAAAAAAACTTTCTCCTGCTAGGCACCAGTTAGTTGCTCATGTCTGTAATTTCAGCTACTCAGGAGGCTGGTATATGAGGACTATGGTTTAAAGCCAGCCCAGGAAGGAAATTCTGTGAAACTCTTATTTCCAATTAACTAGCCTTAAGCAAAATAGATCAGGGACAGCACCCAAGACAGCCCCAGGACTAGTAGACACACACACACACACACACACACACACACACACACACACACACACACACACACACTCTCTCTCTCTCTCTCTCTCTCTCTCTCTCTCTTCCTGAAAAGCATATTAAAATACAAAAAGACAATAACTTCACTACTTTTGATTATTGCTTATTTTCTTTAGTACAGAGGATACAATGTAATGTTTTAAAAAGTTTAATTATGTACAAAATGTATATGTACAAATTAATTAAACTCTAACAGAGTTAATTTTAACTCTTAGTTGATGTTATAATACTTAAATATGCCAAGCACTATGGTAGAGCATGTCATGTACAAATGCCTCGTATATATATCTGACAACACTGTAATATTAGCCCCATCTTACAAAGGAGTAAGATATGACTGAAAATATTTACTAGCTTTTAAGTAGCAGATCTCAATTTAAAACCTACGTTTTCTAGTCTCCATAGTCTGCTCTCTCATCTTTTCTATGCTACAAGGTCTCTCCAAAGGGAACACTGGTACGGTTAAAATGTGTGCAAGAGGGCTGGGAAGGTGGCTCAGTGGTAGAGCGCTTGCCTTGCATGCATGAGGCCCTCGATTCGATTCCTCAGCACCACATAAGCAAAAAGAAAAAAGCTGGAAGTGGCGCTGTGGCTCAAGTGGTAGAGCGCTAGCCTTGAGCTGAAAAGCTGAAGGACAGCGCCCAGGCCCAGAGTTCAGGCCCCAAGACTGGACCCCCTCCCCCCCCCCCAAAAATGTGTGCAAGAAGAGGCAGATTGCAATTGGAAGCTATTATCAAAGTAACTTACATAAATAAACTATCGAAACAGCAAGGTATGGGTGAGATGTGGGAAGAGACCCACATCTCAAGAACAGACTTTTCTAGGGTTTAACTTTTTATAACTTTTGTTTTTGTGTGCTGGTTCTGGGGCTTGAACTCAGGGCCTGAGTGATGTCTCTGACCTCTTTAGCTCAAGGGTAGTGCTCTACTTCTTGAGCCACAGCTTCACTTCCAGATTTTTGGTGGTTAACCAGGGATAAGAGTTTCATTGACTTTCTTGTCCTGGCTGACTTCAAAGGAGGATCCTTAGATCTCAGCCTCCTGAGTAACTAGGATTATAGGCATGTACTACCATCACCTGGCTTTTACTAAAAGATTCATTTTGCATACAATTGTCTTAATTTAAAATGTCAGTATTGTCACCTATGATATCAGATAAATATATAAATCTAAGAAGTAGTAAATACATGAAAACAAGCAGAAAGCCATACTTACAATAGCCTTGAGCAGAAACCATGCCAAGAGACAGAGAAGACATATTAGTATGAAGCAAACACAGCAATCAAGAGAAGTAACAATTTAGTAATTTATGAACATTAAGTAAAAGATACATTTTTTTCCCGCAGAACTGTACATTTTCATTCTTCTATGGATTCCTCATCCTGTCTTGTTCTCTGGAGTTTTATATACTGTGGCTATCTCAAATTATCCATATGATTAGATCTAACAAGGCTTTTCTGCACCCATACTAAAAGCAAATGACATAAAAATAATAAAAAATATGCAAAAAAACCTACTCTGACCTAAGATATGAGAAGACTGTTACAGAAAAAGGCAGAAAATTATGTTGCTCTTCACAGAGGGGACCAATCCATCTGGAAGGTTACTCTTCAAATACAATACTGTAGGTGAGTGAAGAGAAAAGCAAGACAAAAACCATCAAGGCATTTGAAGAAGCCTTGAAACAGAGTTTTCACCTGAATCTAGTCTACAGACAGAAAAGAGCTCAGAGGGAACTTCTGCTTAGGTTAGAACCAGATAACATTACCAGATAGGCTGTGGCAAACTTCCTTCCTTCCTTCCTTCCTTCCTTCCTTCCTTCCTTCCTTCCTTCCTTCCTTCTTTCTTTCTTCCTTTCTTTCTTTTTCTTTCTTTTTTTTTTTTTAAAAAGGAATAAACTCGGCTGGGCTCAAACTGTAATCCTAGCTACTTAGGAGGCTGAGATCTAGACAATTATGATTCAAAGACAGCCTGGAGATGTGGCATAAGTGGCAGAACACCAGTTTATTTCAATGGAAAAAAGATAAGTAGGTTTATACTCAAATGCCAGAGATCATAGCAACTTACAATTTAACAGGAAAACCAAACAGCTGGCTGAAGCAAAGATGGATCAGCAAAATTTGCTTCCCCCCTACATTATTTTGAGCACTTTATAAGTCTTAGTTATACTTTTCAATAAATGTAAAGGATTTGCCAGTAATAACTTATTTATACTTTGACTAGAAACTGAGTAACAATGTACTATCTAATCCCTGTAAAGGATGGTTTGCATGTAGAAATGAAGAAAACCATGGATTTCCTGTCTTCAACAGCTCAACACAGTGTTATTTTCCATGGAGTATATGCCATCACAGAAGAGTTGTGCTGTAATATGTAGAGTACTAAAGAAATCTTTAAAACTTCAGCATGGGGAAGTAGATATGTAGGAGGAATTTAAAATTACAGAGATATTGGCATTCTAGGGATGGCATTATTTTCTTAAATATCAAGTTTGCACTAAAAATTACCAGTGAAACATCCCTCTCTCTCTTTCTGCCCTAGGGTTTGAATGCAGAGCCTCGTGCTTGCTGGACAGGTACTCTACCCCTGAAGCCATACCTTTTTTTTCTCTCTTTCCTTTCCTGCCTGCTTCCTCCTTTTTCTCTCTCATATTCTCCTCTCCTACTAAGGCTTCAACTCAGGGCCTCATGCACTAAGCCACATTTTCAGTCCAGCTTTTCTTCTAGTTAATTGATGATAAAGTCGGGTGAACTTTCCTGCCTGGGCTGTCTCGAAATCAGTTTTGGGCCTCTTGAGTAGGTAGGATTACAGGCATGAGTCATTGGTTCATGGCTCTCTCTCTCTCTCTCTCTCTCTCTCTCTCTCTCTCTGTCTCTCTCTCTCTCTCTCTTTTGTTTTCATTTTAACCAGAGAAAAAAAATCCCCATATTTTGCCTTGAAGTTGAAATTCAAAACATAAAGTCTCAATTCCTTAGCTGATAATTTTTCAGCAAAGTAAATATGAAAGAGTCAATATAGTCTGGGCCTTTTCACAAGGAATGCTAGAAAAAGGAAAAAAAATGTGTCTTTTTTTTTTTATAACTAGTATAACACCAAATTATTCTGATAGAGACCATCTTCCAAAAGAAAAGTTATGCTTTTCTCAACATTTTGAAAATTTTGGACCATGGTAGTGCATATTAAAACTTACATCTTCTGCTTTAGAGCCTTGATCCTGTAAAGATTTTTGTAGTTCTTCAACTTGTGATTGCACTTCTAGAAGTCTTTGATTCACGAGCCTAGAAATCAAATATACATTAATTTTTCTAAGTATAGGCTTGTTATACCATTTTTCCTTTGGCTGTCTTATTGATTACAGAGAAAGCATCATTAACAAATGAAAGCCTAATGTTATAAATAGCAGCCTCATTTATGAGTAAAGTTTATTTTTCATATGCTTCAAATTTGTTTTTTTCCTCTTCCTTTTCTTGGTAAAACATAGAGCTATACATACGTACGTACATACATGCACACAATACATATATACACAAAAATATACATATATAGTTCGATTAAAAATGCAGATAAGAAAACAAAACAAAACCAAAATATACACAAAACCCAAAGGAGTACAGTACATATAAAATTTAGGACACTATAAAGTGTCTCCAATTTCCAATGAGTTGGCTAACTCTAGAGCTAGAATCCCAGTGCCACGTGTCTGAAAGCCAGAGACCTATTCTTCTGGCCTTGAGGATATTACAGACTGACTAGCACAGGGCCTCAACAGGCAGGGTGGACTGTAGTTCTAACACACCCTCAGCTTATCAACTTGGGTATGTGCTCTGCCTTTTTACTTGAATCTTAAAAGTGTGACTG
>NW_027204559.1:0-25164 GCF_024711535.1 Dipodomys merriami
AGGGCTGGTGTTTCTAATTCATCATCTTCACTCTTCTCAGATGTTCAATTTTTTTTATTGTGCTAGAAGGCACATAATATAAAAGTTACTATCTTAACCATATTTTTGGCATTAGGAATTGAACTCACATCTCCCTGCTTGCTAAGCACCTGTTTGATCACTGAACTGCACTCCTAGCCATATCATAATGATTTTAAATATACAATTTGATGATGGTGAGCATATTTATTTTGTTGTGTAACCACTACCCAATTCTAGGACTCTGTTCTTTTCTCTGTACTCATGAAATAATTTCCTATTTCTCCCTCTCCTCATCCCTGAAAATCACTATTCTACTTACTATCCCAATGATTTTTATTAAAAATACATTGTCAAAGTGAAATCACAATGTTTGTTTTATCTCTGTGTAACTGGCATACTCCATTTAAATAGTATGGTACTATGGGACAGAAACACTTCATAAGACTGAATTATATTCCATTGTATGTATTAACATGTTTCATTTATTAGTTCATCAGTTGATGAGCAACTAAGTTGCATCTACATTTACGCCATCTTAAATAATGCCACTCTCAACATGGATATACAAATATCTCTTGGAGACCACACTTTTGATGGCAAGAGAAATCTTGTCATCTTCATTTTGAAGATGTGGAGCCTGAGGCCTGGAGAGGATAAGTAATTTGCTTAAGGCTGCAACCAGTAGGTGAGCTTGTTTTGTCTGCATTGAAAGCTTGTATTCTGCTGTCTGCACCAAACTTCTGCCATGGCTCGGAACCTGCTTGTATGTCTCTTTTATCCACTGAAGGCTACAAGACACATTCTGTTTCTTCTTTTCTGTGTTCACTCTAAGGTATTTGAAAAAGGCTGTCATGCTACTTTAAAGTTCTGTTTTCCTTAGGCTTTCTATCTCAACTGTTTGTTAAATTATAGGACACTGTTTCCAAGCATCTCAGCATTTTGGTCTCCCTTTACAGGATGTTCTTGTTGGTAAATGATTCTCTGATGTGCTGTGTTCTATATCATAGACTAGTGTGGCTGAATCTCACTTGGCAGTGTGCTGCCATGGTATAAAGAGCACAGGCTTGCTGGGGTGGGGGCAGGTGTCTGAAAGACAGTACTTGGCTGTGTGAGGCAGGAGAATGATGAGTTTGAGATCAACTGGGCTACATGGCAAGACCTTGTCTTAACAAACAAGCAAACAAATGAACGAACAAAGCCTTAGCAATTATGTCAATCTGTGTTTAAATCCTGCCTCTGCTCATTGGCTAGTTATATGATGGAGTTTGATTTTCTGGTCTTGTTTGGTCTTACCTTTCTCCTTTCTTTGTCTTTCTTTGCCTTCCTTTTCTTTGCCTTTTCTTCCCTTTCTTTTTTATTAGCAATATATATATTTTAACAAACACACAAATACCTTAAATATTGACTACAAAATACATGTTTTTCCTTTCTGTCCTTTCCTAGTGCCAATACTATTACTTGAACTCAGCCTAACAATGCTCCTCTCATCACATGATGAAATCCATGTCTCTTCCAGATAAACGTGGGCAGATGTTTGTGAAGTAATGAGTGTGATTTCCAAGAGCAGGTCACTCCTTATACTGTGGATGGTGTCTTAGTCTATTTTGTGTTTCTGAAACAGAATACCTGAAGTGTACAAAGAAAAGACTCTGGTATTTGGAAAGGACAAATAGGGTGGTGCTACTATCTGGTGGTATCACAACATAGTAGAGGAATGGAAAGGGAACAATAAAGAGGAGAAAGAGCCAAGTATCTGGAAATAACATCTATCTATCTATCTATCTATCTATCTATCTATCTATCTATCTATCTATCTATCTATCTATCTATCTATCTATCTATCTCTGTCTCTATCTGTCTTTGTGCCAGCGCTGGGGCTTGAACTCAGAATCTCATGCTCTTTCTCATGTTTTTTTTATTTTTTATTTTTTTTTATTTTTTATTTTATTTTATTTTATTTTTTTTAATTTTTTTTTTAATCCGGTCGTGGGGCCTGAACTCTGGGCCTGGGCGCTGTCCCTCAGCTCTTCAGCTCAAGGCTAGCGCTCTACCACTTGAGCCACAGCACCACTTCCGGCTTTTTTCTTTTTGCTTATGTGGTGCTGAGGAATCGAACCCAGGGCCTCAGGCATGCAAGGCAAGCGCTCTACCACTGAGCCACCTTCCCAGCCCTCATGTTTTTTTTTTTTTTTTTTTTTTTTACTCAAGGCTGGCACTTAACACTTGAGCCACACCTCCACTTTGGGCCTTTTGCTAATTGATTGGACATAGAGTCTCCTGGATTTGTTTGCCCAGGCATATTTTAGATATGAGACCCTTGTCTGTTGTATGGCTAGTGAAGATCTTCTCCCAATCTGTGGGCTTTCTATTGATCTTGCTAGCTATGTCCTTTGCCATGCAGAAGCTCTGCAATTTCATGCAATCCCATTTGTCCAACCTTTCTTTGATTTGTTGTGTTTCTGGGTCTCTATTGAGAAAATTTTGGCCTGTGCCAAGGAGACCTAGGGTTTCTGCTATTCTATCCTGTAATGTTTTCAGAGTGTCTGCTTTGAGTCCACGGTCTTTGATCCATTTGGAGTTGATTCTGGTGCAGGGTGATATATAAGGATCTAGCTTTAGTTTTCTACAAGTAGTTAACCAATTTTGCCAGCACCATTTACTGAAGAGGCTGTCTTTCTTCCATTCTATTTTTTTTAGCTCCCTTATTGAAGATTAGGTGGCTCTAGGTCTGTGAGTTCATTTCTGGGTTTTCAATTCTATTCCATTGGTCCTGAGGTCTGTTCTTGTGCCAGTACCAAGCTGTTTTGATTACTATGGCTTTGTAGTAGAGTTTGAAATTTGGTATTGATATTCCTCCAGCACTGTTCTTTCTGTTGATCATTTTTGCTATTCGGGGTCTTTTATTGTTGGATTTGGGTCTTTTATTGGGGTCTTTTATTTTTGGATTGCCTCTTCTATTTCCTTGAAGAATGAGGTTGGGATAGTGATAGGTATCGCATTGAATTTGTAGATAGCCTTGGGAAGTATTGCCATTTTCTCGATGTTGATCTTTCCAATCCAGGAGCATGGGAGGTTTTGCCACTTTCTAAGTTCTGTTTTGATATCCTTTTTCAAGTTTTTGAAGTTTTCATCATAGAAGTCCTTCACTTCTTTGGTTAAGTTAATTCCTAGGTATTTTATTTTTTGTGGGGCTATTACGAATGGAATTGCTTTCCTAATTTCAGCCACACTTTTCTCATTGTTGGCATACAGAAAAGCCATTGATTTTTGAGGGTTAATTTTATACTCTGCTACTTTGCCAAAGTTTTGAAACAGCTTGAGTAATTTGGGAGTGGAGTCTATGGGATTCTTTAAATACAAGATCATGTCATCTGCAAAGAGGGAGAGTTTTACTTCTTCTTTCCCTATTTGGATCTCCTTTATGGTTGCATCTTGTCTTACTGCTGTAGCTAGGCATTTTAATACTAGGTTGAACAGAGTGGAGAGAGTGGACTTCCTTGTCTTGTTCCTGAGTTAATAGGAAATGGCTTTAGTTTTTCACCATTAAGTATAATGCTGGCTGTAGGTTTGTCATATACAGCCTTTATTGTTTTGAGGAATGTTCCATGGATTACTAATTTTTCCAGAACCTTCATCATAAAGGGGTATTGATTCTTGTCAAATGCTTTTTCTGTATCTATTGAGATAACCATGTGGTTCTTATCCTTGCTCCTCTTGATGTGATGAATTATATTAATTGATTTGCGTATATTGTGCCAGCTTTGCATCCCTGAAATGAATCCTGTTTGATCGTGGTGTATGATTTTTTGAATGAATTGTTGAAGTAGATTGGCCAGAATTTTGTTGAGAAGTTTTGCATCAATGTTCATCAAAGAAATGGTTCTGTAGTTCTCTTTCTTTGATGAGTCCCTGCCTGGTTTTGGGATGAGGGTTATAATGGCTTCATAGAATGAGTTTCGTAGTGAACTTTCTCTTTCAATTTCATTGAAGAGTTGGAGGAGTATTGGTGTGAGCTCTGCATTGAAGGCCTTGTAAAATTCCGCTGTAAAACCATCTGGTCCTGGGTTTTTCTTAGATTGGAGGTCTCTTATTGCTGTTTCTATTTCACTGCTTGATATGGGCCTGTTAAGATGGTTTAACTCATCTTGGTTTAGTTTTGGCATGTCCATATTTGCTAGGAAAAGGTCCATTTCTGCCAAGTTCTCAAACTTATTAGCCTAAAGGTTTGAGAAGTATTCCCTTATAATGTTTTGAATCTTGGTTGTTTCTGTGGTGATGTTTCCATTCTCATCTCTGAGTTGATTTATTTGGGTGTGTTCTCTTTGTTTTCTGATAAGATTTGCTAAGGGTCTGTCAATTTTGTTAATTTTTTCAAAGAACAACTCTTTGTTTTGTTGATTCTTTCTATTGGTTTTTGGATTCTAATTCATTTAATTCTGATTTAATTTTAATTATTTCTTTCTGTCTACTGGATTGGAGTTTATCTTGCTGTTCTTTTTCAAGGAAGCTCAGATGTCTCATTAAATTGCTGGTTTCAGATCTCTCCAATTTGTTGATGTAAGAACTCAGAGCTATAAACTTGCCCCTGAGTACTGCCTCTGCTGTGTCCCAGAGGAGCTGGTAATTTGTGTACTTGTTTTTGTTGAATATCATGAACATTTGAATTTCTTTGAAAGCTGAGTGTGGTGTCACACATCTGTAATCCCAGCTCTTAGGAGCCAAGAGGATTATGAATTTGATGCCAGAGTGAGAAACATAATGGCACCTCTCTCAAAAGCTGAACGTCTTTGGAATGCTAGTAGATGCTACAACATCCAGTTCCTGAGATGACTGACTCCTATCCATCATCCACCTGCAAAGTGACCTCAGGCAAGAATTCTCCAGCTGAACCCAGTCAACCTCAGAATAGTAGAGTTGTTTAAAGCTGAGTGCTGGTAGCTAGCTCATGCCTATAATCGTAGTTACACAAGAGGCTGAGATATGAGGATCAACATTTGAAGCCAGCCCAGGCAAGAAAGGCTCTTATGGCTAACTGGCTAGCAAAGAATTGAAAGTGCAGCTATGTCTGAAGTTGGTAGAGCAGCAGGCTTGATGGGAGTATTGCAAGTGAGAATATGAGGTTCTCAGTACTGGCAGGTGTGCCAAAAAGGAAGAGTTGTTTTAAACTGCTAAGTTTGGGAGTGATTCAGTATGCAGCACAAGATGATCTGAACTGTGATTCACTCAAGTTACCAGGGCCTCAGTCTCCTGATCTGTGAAATGAAGACTATAAAAGGATTTCCATGGGCATTAGAAGGCAATGAAGTTGAAGCACTCAGCATATGCTTGCCACAGAACAATTGGACAATAAATAACTAATTATGAGCAATGACATTAAGAATGAAATAAGAGCAGGATTCAAGTTGAAACCCTGGTACTAGGCAGAGACAAAAAATGGGAGACTAAACTTGACATGAGTCAGAGACCACAAATTCCAAACGTGCAGTGATTTGTGTTAAGTTCTGACAGCATCTACTGAGAAGGCCAGTCTAATGTGGGGGTTTTCTTGGCCTGCAGTGTGAGATCTTCTGTCATTAAGACTGGACATGAGAAGGCATGGGCCATATCTGGAGCAGAAGGATGGGCGGGTGTGGCAGGATACAGAAAGCTTCTGTTTTCACTCAACAGCATTAGAGTTTGGCCACTGAGGTACCTCATAGCACACCCTGAAAGTAATAGGGATCTGTGCAAGTGGCCCAATGATTTGATGTTACAGCTGACAGAGTTAAAGTGACAAGGTGACAAGGGAGCCAGGACGAATGCCTGGTGCAATTCTTGTGTATGGTGTTTTCTTGCCGCTTGGGCTCCCTAAATCAGAGGGCAATGGTCCAGAGACGGAAAGCACTAGCCTGCTGAAGCAAGTATCTGAAAAATCCAGGTAGCCCTCTTCTCCTCTCCTTCTCCCTCTCCCTCTCCCCTTCCCTCTCTTTCTCTGTGTCTCTGTCTCTGTCTCTCTCTCTCCCTCTCCCTTTCCTCCTCTCTCCTCTACTGTCCCTCTCCCTCTCCTCTCCTCCACTCCCGTCCTTCCCTGGCATGGCCAATGCTAATTATTTTGAAGGTTGAGTGGTTGAGTATCACAGACTTTTCTGCCCAAGCTGGCCTTGAACCACAGTTCTCCAAATCTCAGCCTCCTCAGTTGCTAGGATTACAGATGTGAGCCACAGGTATTCAACTTTAACTTTTAAATCTTAAAAAGAAGAACTTAATCATTCCTCTCCAAAGAAACTCACTACAATTAATATATGTATTTTTTGTTGTAGGAAAATAGTATGCAATGCACAGCAAAAAGAGCAAACTAAACCTCACTCACATTCCTGCAGCCCAGAGATAATCTCTGTTAACATTTCAATATACATATATAGATAGAATTTCAGACAGTGTACAGAAATAGAATCATACTGTTTGGTAACCTGCTTTTATCTCTTAATGATATGCCCTGGACATTACTCCATGTAATGAAATATGCATCTGTAGTTCTGAGCTTTTCAAATTGGGGACACGTAGCAGTGTATCAGATATTTGATGAACTAGCAGGACAACCATGCTTCACCTCCCTGGAACATCAATTTTACTCAGTGGTAAGTTACTTGAAATACTATTTTTATCCTAAAACAAACCCAGATATAGTAAAGAATAGAGTACAAATTGGCATGATTTTTCAGAAGATACAAGACTTCAATGACATATTAAACTTGTTGCATTCTTTTGCTTTTTCTCCCTTTCAATTTAATTAAGTAATTAATTTGCTTTTTTTTGAGGCAAGGTCTTGGCTATGGTGCCCAGATTGGTCTCAAACTTCCTCTATACTCCAGGATGACCTTAAACTCAGGATCCTCCTACCTCAGTAAGTGCTGATATCATCATTGTACACAACCATGATTGGCTATAGTTCTTTTGTTGTTGTTGTTGTTGTCGTTATTGGTTGTGGGATATGAACGCAGGGCCTAGGTGCTGTCCCTGAGCTCTTTTGCTCAAGGCTAGTTCTCTACCACTTTGACCCATAGCCCCACTTACAGTTTTTGAGTGGTTAATTGGAAATAAGAGTCTCATGGTGACTTTTTCTGCTTGGGCTGGTTTTGAGCATGATCCTCAGATCTTAGCCTCCCAAGTAGCTGAGATTACAGGTGTGAGCCACTGGCTCCTGCATTTGAGTGTACTTTTTAAATTTGGTGGTCATGCTGAGGTTTGAACTCATGGTCTTGTGCTTCCTAGACAAGCACTGTACCCCTTTGAGCCATGCCTCTAGCCATTTTTGCTTTAGAGTATTTTTCAGATAGTGTCTCACTCTTCCCTGTTACCCCCAGCACAACCTTGAACTACAATCCTCCTACCTATGTCTCCTGCATAGTTAGGAATACAGACATGAGACCATATCCAACTTGTTTGTGAAGATAGAGGTCTCACTAAATTATTGTCTGCATTGGCCTCCAACTGCAATCCTCTCAGTCTTCACCATCTAAGTGGCTGAGGTTTTTAGATGTGAGCCTCAACACCTGGCATGGACCATCATTTGTATTGGCACATAGCCATTCACTTGTGGAGGCTTAATTGAATGAGTTAAATGGGAGGAGGTATTAAGAGATGGGTGATAATTTAGGAGAATGGGGCATCCAGAGGGATTCCTTTATCCAATAAGCTATGGTATGGTGTGCTGGGAAATGTGAGTGTTGTTTGTTTGTTTGTTTTTTGTGGGTGAAAGCAATCCTGGGGCTTGAATTTAAGGCGTGGGTGCTGTCCCTGAGCTTTTTGCTCAAGGATAGTGCTCTACCACTTGAGCTACAGTTCCATTTTTGACTTTTTGTTGATTAATTGGAAATGAGTCTCACAATTTTCCTGTGGGGGCTGGCTTAAACTAATGATCCTCAGCTCTCAATCTCCTGCATAGCTATGACTACAGGTGAGAGCCACCAATGCCCTCCCTGCTCAGTGTGAGCATTTTGAGGTCAAATACTGACTTTCAGAACCTGGGCCCAGTCAGGAGCTTTAATTCTAAGCCATGCCGTGACTAACCCTCCCTCAGCCTGTAGATATGGAACAGCTAAAGGCTGGAGTGGCATCAGGGTAGTGAAACATGGCTATGCCTGACAACATACTCAGAACTAACCCAGTAATTTCTGATCGAATGTGTGCAGAGTGAAATTATATAGTCCCAGCTCTGCTATTAGCAAACTCTGTGACCACAGGCAATTTACAACCCAGTTTTGTCATCTATAAACTGGTGATAAAAGTAACATTTCATCGGATTGTTAAGGGCATTAAGTAAAGTACAGTACTCAAAGCATCACTTGGGACACAGTGTTCAGTATACGTTAATTATTATTGTTATTATGTAATCTATGATTGCATCAACTTCTCATGGCAATTGTGTCTCATTCTTGCTTCAAACTGAGCTTATGGCTAATTCAAACCCCTGGGTCTTTTCATTGGATGTGTTATCAAGCTCCTATTTATTCTCTGGGCTATTACTAGTTTTTAATTGCATGGCTTATTAATGTTCATTATCTTAATTTTGATCTATTTTTCTAGTGCATTGGTGGTTCTCCAGCAATTAAGTCTTTTTTTAATAGAGTCAATTTGTTTTCAGGTTCTAATGGCATTCCTACTTCTACTGTCACAATTTTACAGTTGATAACACTAAGCGGAATTACTACCTGTTGAGCGAGTCATTTGTGCCACACATTGGGCTAGGAACTTGGAATAGGGCATCTAGGTTAGTCCTCAGGGCAACTTGAGGAGAGATGACTTACTGTTTCTATTTTACACAGTTGGAAATGATGGCTCAGAGAGGTTGAGCACATTGCCTAAAGTTCCTCAGATGGCTCAGTGGCTCCTTACATCACACTATGTCCTAGTTTTCAGTAATCTATGCACTGGAATATTATGGTTGTATTCAAACTGCTAAAGTAGATGTTTTACAAGACAAAGCTCAGGGTGGAGACAAATCACTGGAGAGCCTCTTCTAAGTAGAACCTATGACTCTTACATCAATCCTTGTAATCAATACCCTATGGTTAGGACCAGTCAGCCACTGAAATTGTAATCAGATACTGCCATTGGAAGCTGAGGTCTAGAGCTTCCTTAACCTCAAAAACAAACCTCCTTCCTCCATATTTTTGAGGGAAAGCTTTGTCCTTGTCCCTTTGGCTGGAGTCTGGAGGCTTCTTGGGCCACATGTCTTGGATCAATCCCAGAAAGTATTCCTTTTCAAGCAGCATGAGAGAAGCTTTGTGGATCATCTTGGGAATGGTCAGCGTCTGTCTGTATTTACTCTTGCTGTTGATTAAAGCTGACAGCTGAAGTACTAGGAGGAAACCCAGGCAGTAGCCATAGAGGGGGAAATTGAGAGCAGTGGTTGGACCAAGAGAAATCTAGACTGTTCTTTCTACTCTATACCTCACAGAAGAGCAATCAGGTCAAGAGAAGAGGAGGGTGACTAAATGCAAACTTCTGCATGGTCTCTTCTCTGGTTTGGAAGGAAAGAAGCAGTGGAGTGAGTGGAGGCATGGAGGTAGCTGCCAGTTGGTTCCTGGACGCTGCCCAGGAGCCTGTGGACAGAAACATCAAGCATACTTTACTCCAGTATCTGAGAAAATAGGGAACACCCTGATTAACCCTTTGGTCCTAGCTGATTCAGGCAGATCTACAGCAGAATTAGAGAGGGGAATTTGGGAGAGGTGCCCCTGGTCTCTGTCCATGGAATGATGCTCCCATTTATGTTGGCAGTCCTGAAACTCTCAGTCTCCTATCTCTAGCTTCACATGTAATTTAGCAGCACATTTGGCTCTAAAATAAACTTGATCTTCTGCTTCAGATCTTTCTGGAAGGGTGTGGCTAGGGTAACAACCCAATGTGTTCTGCCATTGTCTCTCACAGCGATCATCTGAAGCTTGCAAGTCTTGCCATGCCACTTGGAATAAGGTTGAACATGCTCACATGACCCATGAGGCTCTGTGTGCTTGAGCCTCTGCTCCATTTCCAGCCTTACCTCCTAACAGTAGCCTCTGTGCTGTGCTTTGAACAAACCACACATGCTCCCGCCCCCAGGTCTTCACACTTTTTCTTCCCTCTCTCTTATGGTTGCCAGATTTAGCACATGAAAACACAGGACACCCAGTTAAAATTGAATTTCAGATAAGCAAGAAATAATTCTTAGAATAAGCATGCCTCATGCAATACTCCTTTACCTAAATTTCAAATGGATCCTATATAGTGTCCAGCAACCTCCAGCACTCTGGGGAAGGCTGCTCTCCACACCCACAATTGCTCCCTCACGTCTTTTAGGTCTCTGCCCACCTCCTCAGAAGCCTTATCTTTCTGTCCAACTACAAGAGCAGCTCCATCAAGCAACTCCTGTATCCCATTTTAACTCCTTCATATGACCTACCAGGGCCTGATGTGATATCACTTAAGCACTCATTTATTTGTTGACTTTATGTCTTCCTAGTAGAATAAGTTTCACAAGGGCAGGGACTTGTGTCTTCCCTGTTGCATCCTCAGTCTTTGTGCTCATTATTGGTTCTGCCTAAACAGTTTTTGAGTCAGTGAATGACTCTCCTACTGTGGCTCATCATTGGGATGTAGCCCCTCCAATGACTCCCATCGCATCTTAAGCTAAACCCCTTCCTATAGGCCATAACTATGCTGGCCTTCTGGTAGATACCCAGCTATGCCAAATTCCTTTCTGCCATGAGGGCTTGCTTTCTGATAATCTTTCCTTGCTGTTTCTATGACTTGTCCTTGTCTACTCTCAGACCTCTGAGTAGTCTTCCTACTTGTCTACCCTAGACCTTCATTTACATGACCATGTCCTTCCAAAATTTTATTGCTCTTGGAAATCATTTGTTTAATGATTGATTGATTTCCTTCATCTTTTTTTCCTCTATACAAAAATGTCAGTTCCATGTGTCATTGTCCATGGATGACTAATACATCATTATATCCAAGCACCTAGCCCCATGCCTGGCATATATACAAAATTAATACGATTAGGATTTATTGATTGAATGAGCAAAGGGAGTAATTTGGGGGTGAGCAGAACAGGAACATTGGTAACTGTGGCAAAGGAAGTGGCCAAGACAGAGGACTGAGCCCAGGAACTGGCTTGGAGAAGGATGGGCTGCTCATGATGCATGTTGGGCTGTACCTTTACTCATGGTGACTGAGTATGTTTCATTAGCAGATCTGATGGGACAGTGAGAAGTCTGGAGTAGGAGCCTCATCTCCCTGCTTCCCTCCATGAGGAAGTCATGTTCCTGTTGGAATATGTCCCTTCACTCTTCTGGGCAGGAGTATACCCACGATCCCATTCCATTTTCACCTGCATTAGTGCAGACATTGGCCAAAAGGAATAGTAAGAGCCAGGGTGACTGAGGAGGCTGATGTGCCATCTTGGGTGATTGTGGGAAACTCAATATCTTTCCCTGGTTGTCCCATGAGAAAGAAGCCAGCTTCTATGTTGTCATTAGCTGCAACTTTGGAGCTTGTTACAAGCTTAGGCAGGAAAGCTTTTTTCTACCAAAGGCCATCTGGATATTTATAATATTATTATGAGTCATAGAAAATTATCAATACAGGCAGATGGGCTGCAGCAGACACCAAGAAGCATTATGTGTCTGTCCTGTCAGGTACCAAATGATTCCACAGGTCTTATGTAGCCTGTAGGCTGAATGTTCCCTACCCACCCCCGTATCTGCTATACTATATACGAAGTGCTCAATAAATGTTTTGTTGAGTTTCCTGGTGAGAAAACTCTTTAGTTAGCAAACAGGGCAGAATTGTATAAAATAACGAAAGGTAATTAGCTACTTTTGTTTATTTGTCCAGATAATGTGCATGGACATTTTGTTGGTGGTGGTCATGGGGCTTGAACTCCAGGCCTGGACACTGTCCCTGAGCTCTTTTGCTCAAGGCTAGCATTCTACTGTTTTGAGCCACAGTACCACTTCCGGTTTTCTGATGGTTAGTTGGAAATAAGAGTCTCAGAGACTTTCCTGCCGGGGCTGGCTTTGAGCTGCGATCCTCAGATCTCAGCCTCCTGAATAGCTAGGATGATAGGCATGAGCCACTGGCACCTTGTATATGTGCTTCTGAACTTCTTAAAGCCATCCAACTCATTGTGCATGGGTTCCCTCTCATGTTCATTAGGGGTTACATTTAGAAAAAATATGTCCTTCAAGATACAAGCAGAGAAGGGTGTGAGAGACTCCTACAGCTCTCATGATCTCCCATGCTAGCTGGAGGTAGATGCCACACTGGACACACTGGAGGTAGATGTCACAGCATGATTGGTTGCACATATAAAAGATCCTTGTGATCGATTTCCAGGAACCTTTGAAGGAAATTCTTAACCACTTGATGCCAGATCTTCCCAGTTCAACTGTTTTACACATCCATAGTTTTTTTTTTTTTTAAAGAAAAATTAGTTTTTATTTTTTGACTTATCTCTGTTCTCAGTCTGGTTTCCTGGCTCCAGGGTGTTGAATGACCCTTGGAATTTTTATAGCCTGAGGCTGAGCTGCACACTCTTAATTCCATTTCTATTAGGAGATTTTTACAGGAGGCGTAGCAATTTTTCTTCATGCAGAGTCTCCAGCCACCTTTAGAGTGGACCTTGACCTTAATTTTCATTGCTGCTACTACATGGGCATGGACAAAATTCTTTCTCTCTGGGTGCAACAACAACAACAACAACAAAAGATTAGATTTTTTT
Organism: Dipodomys merriami; assembly: GCF_024711535.1. NCBI lineage: Eukaryota > Metazoa > Chordata > Mammalia > Rodentia > Heteromyidae > Dipodomys > Dipodomys merriami. The sequence goes on from NW_027204559.1 coordinate 12,770, forward strand.
GAAAAAAGAATTTTTACTTTGAAATTAAGGAAACAAAATTTAAGAGAAGAGTTCTGAATGGTTTAGAGGATATTGATTTCCTGGTGGGCATGGTTTTAACTTCTCAATGCATAGATGAATCACATAAAAAGTAGTGGGCTTCTGTGAGTTTTTGCACCTGGCAAGGAGCCTCAAAGATGAAGACCCTGGCAATCTTGGCCTCATAGAACTCCAAGTATATAGGAAAACAGAAAAAAACCCCATATGATATAGTATGATGAATACAACTATGGGAATATATAAAGATGATATTGTTTTCAACACAGTTAAAAGGTCTCAGTTTCTTTCTTCAAGTTGGCCCTAAGCTCTCCCAGTTTAGGGTATAGTCTTAATTGCTTTCTTCTTTATCAACTACAGCAGGAGAGAAAAGATTGCAGAAGGAACTAATTATGTTCTTTAGTACCCACAGCAGTCTAATGTACTGCATTTTGAGTCCTGTGTCTATATTTTTTTTCTTAAGAAATAGTTGGGGTGACAGTACATGCTTGTAATTCCAGCTACTCAGGAGGGAGAAATTGGATCAAATTTCAAGACCAAGGCAGTGAAAAGTTAGCTGGAGACCCTATTTGAGAAACAAATGAAAAATACAAGTATTAGGGGTATGGCTGAAGTGGTAGAGCATCTGCTTAGCAAGAATGAAGCTCTAAATTCAATCACTGGCATGGAGGGGGTGGTAAGAAAGAAAGAATAAAAGAAAGAAGAAAGGGAAAAAAGAGAAGTGTTTCAATAAATACATGTAATTAATTTATATGCCTTTTTAGGGCTTTTCCCCCCAAAAATTTAGGAAACAAGGAAACAAAATAGATTATTTCCTAACTCTCCACTACATTTTTGACATGGGGTTTTGCCATGTTACTAATGTTGATGTCAAGTTCCTGGACACAAGCAATCTTACTGCCTCAGCCTCCACAGTAGCTGAAAGTGTGGGCATATAAAGCCACTGCACTTGGCTTTGAAAAAAAATCTGCCTTTGCCTTCATTTGGATTTGCTAGTAGCAGAATTTGAACTCAAAACCTTACACTTGCTTGGTTTGTTTATTCAGCTAGTACTGTACCACTTGAGCCTCCAGCTCAGCTTTCTACTGGCTATTTTAGAGATGGAGTTGCTCAGACTTTCTTCCCTAAGCTGATCTTGAACCACAATCCTCCGGAATATCAGTCTTCAGAGGAGCTAGGATTATAGCTCCCACCTTTTCACTTGGAAAATATAGTAACCCTTACCTATACCATCTCCTTACTTTTGGAGGATTCTGTGACCCAGGCTGTGTGTAACTAGCAGTCTCAAAGTTACACAGTCCTCAGGGTCACCTGAGAACAGCCTCCTGGCTGTAAGTTGCCCTAATCTATTCTAGCAGGGACAGCTCCCTGCAGTCATTTCCAGAAATGTCAGAGAACCTCACTGCAAAACAGCATCATGAGTCCTTGTTCTCTTGATCCAATTTTGGACTGAAAGAAAGGTCAGAACTGGGTTAGGAGGAAGGTATCGAAGGCCCCAGTGTACTGGGGTGAATGAGGGTGAGGTAGACACTAAAGATCTTTCCTGAAGAAGGCATAGGTGGTGGGCCTATGAGGATCACAGAGCAGGTGCAAGACTGCTGTCTATTGTGCTGGATTCTGTTTCTGTCTGTAACAAATTCTTCTTCTTCTTCTTCTTCTTCTTCTTCTTCTTCTTCTTCTTCTTCTTCTTCTTCTTCTTCTTCTTCTTCTTCTTCTTCTTCTTCTTCTTCTTCTTCTTCTTCTCCTCCTCCTCCTCCCTCCTCCTCCTCCTCCTCCTCCTCCTCCTCCTCCTCCTCCTCCTCCTCCTCCTCCTCCTCCTCCTCCTCCTCCTCCTCCTCCTCCTCCTCCTCCTCCTTCTCCTTCTACTTTTTGAGACATAGTCTTGCTATGTAACCCAGGTTGGACTTCAATTTGTGAACCTCATGCTGCCTCTGCCTTCTAGGTGCTGGTATTATAAGCATAGGCATTAGCTCTGGAAAATTCTGGGCCCAGTCCCTGAGGCGCATAGTTCTCAGGTGCTTGCCATGCTTGGCTTTCTGTTTCTAGGTTTTGTTCTTCTAGGTTTTGTTTCTTCTTCTTTCTAGGTTTTGTGACTTTCTGAAAGAGTGACTGGGATAAGAGGAGAGATGCTGATCACAAATGCTCTCCAGAATCAGAGGACATCCTCTCTTGCTCAGGATGGTCTTCTGTACTTGGTCCACTAGGAACAGATTCTTAGAATTCACTCTCAATTTCACATGGAAGGAGATGAAGGGAAAAGAATTGGAAATAAAGGAGATGAAGGGAAAAGAAGTGGAAATAAGTTATCCACTTTGGAAAGGACTCTGTTGGGGATATAGACAAAAACCCCAACTGGGTCCTTCCCCCACAGCATGCCCTTCCCTTCCCTACTGCCAGAAGTCTTGCTAGATCCCTGCCAACAGTTATTGTTGTTTGAATTCAGAATGTTGGCCAATCTAATTGGGGTGAGATGGAATCGCAGAGCTGTTTTGATCTGCATTTTCTTTATGGCCAGGGATGATGTGTGTTTCTTTGCCATTCTTACCTTTTCTTCTGAGAAATCTCTCCTTAGCTTACTTGCTCATTTAGTGATTGGTTTATTAGGTTTGGGAGGGGTTAGTTTCTTGAGTTCCTTGTGAATATTGGATAAACCACTTCCTAGCATCTACCTTGAACCTCATGAGCCAGGATATGATAAGGACACCTGCACATCCATGTTTATTGCTGCACTATTCACAATAGCCAAGAAATGGAAACAGCCCAGGTGCCCCACAATCATGAATGGATAAAAAATGTGGCACCTATACACAATGAAATTTTACACAGCCATTAGAAAGAATAAAATAATATCATTTGCAGTGAAATGGTTGAAACTAGAACAAATAGTATTAAGTGAGCTATGCCAAGCTCAGAGAGACAAACAGTGCATGTTCCCTCTGATATATGGAAATTTTATCTAAAATACACTGGGATATGATAAATTATACAGGATTCTAGATACCCACACACAGTGAGACCAGACAAGGATATTCTTAGGAGAGAAACACAAAGGCGTGATGTGTAAGCACCTCTTCATATTTATATAAAATAATATATACACTGTAATAAACTTCAAGATATAGAAACAAGAGATCTCGCTCTCTTTTTTAGTTTTTTTTTTCATTTTTTGATGATTCTGTTTTCTTTATGCATGGTATATATTCGAGTATATCTTCAGCAGGGTTGGGGGGAGGATACGGACCTTGAGGGAAAAAGGGTGAAAAAGTGCAGTAGTGGAGCTCACTGGATATTAATGAAAGTGAACTATGCAACTCATGGGTGGAGATGGGAGGGAGGGACTGGGAGAGAATGAGGGAACAGAAGACACTGTCCGAAAGGAAATGTACTCATTACCTGATTCATAATTGTAATCCCTTTGCATATGACCTTTATATTAATAACAAGTAAACTAATTAAAATAAACAACTTAAAAATCTTACTAGAAAATTCCCGGCTTAGAATACAGAACCTGTGACTGGCAGCCACAGGTTCTTCATCTTCACTGGTGAATAATTATCTTCAGGGTCCACAAGGCACACAACCCTTCAGACTTGCCACATAGTGCCTTGCGGCTCTTGTAGTTAGTTCCTGACATTCCCCAGGATCTTTCATTGTCCCAGGAGCCCAGAAGAGTTGGAAACTAACTAGGGGCCTCTTTCAGCATTTTGGGGCTCCTGCTGTCTCTTATTGGAGACTTTCTGAGCATCTTTGTTGTTTACATATGGTAAATGCCTTTTTCTGGCCTGCCATGCTGCCCTGCTTAGCGTGCTGGGCTATTCCTGACTCACAGCCCAGAACACACATGATCTGCTCTCTAGAACTTTCTCTAATCAATTTTCTGCCCTTCCATGTTCTTGTAGCACTTTGCAGTTGTCTCTCGTTGTCTAATGAAGCCATATTACTGTAATTTCTTATATTTCTGTCTTTCTCATTAAACCATGAACTTTTCCAAGTTCAGGACCAAGCTTTCTCATTCAAGACCATAAAGGTAGATGTGCTTAAGCATCATTTATTTGCATAATTTCTGAAGCCACTGGGAAAGGCTTGACCCTCCCCCTGGGAGGCTGGCTGGGAGGAAGAAGGGGTGTAGTAACATGTCTCTCTAGATTTTTTTTTGTCAGCTATGGTCTTGAACTCAGGACCTGGGCACTGTTCTTGAGTTTTTCTGCTCAAGGCTAGATCTCTACCACTTTGAGCCACAGCTTCACTTCGGGTTTTCTGGTGGTTAACTGGTGATGAATCTCACCGACTTTCCTGCCTGGGCTGGTTTTGAACCACGATCCTCAGCTCTCAGCCTCTTGAGTTAGGATTATAGGCATGAGCTATCAAGAGCAATCGGCTCTGTCTAGCTTTCATAAAGTAGGAAGGAAAGACTATACAAGGGAAGAATTGGGTCATTCTTAAGACTCAGTCACTTAGGTAGCAGCTTGTATGGACTGAAAGAACTTTGCATGAGAGAAAGAATGGACCCGAGCAAGAAGACTTGGATTCAAGTCCATTGACTGACAATAACGCTTGGCTTGGCAACTTTACTTAGCTCTAGTTTCCTACTCTGGATAAAAATACTTGTCGAATGGTTTTGCAGGGAAGATAGTGCAGTGTTAAGTACATATCTTCTCTCCTTTCTTTCTGAACCTTAACCTCTCTTGAGACTAACTTTTGGCCAATAACTGTGGATGGAATTGATGTTCCCTTTTCCAGGTCTGTCCTATAGAAACCTCCCCACAATGGGTACTGGAAGCGAAGGACTTAGTTTCTTGAAGGAATGGCAATGCCACATGATGAAAGGAACACGAGTCCCCAGTGTCTATGAGGAACAGTGTCCTCTCCTTTCTGCCTCTCAGCATTGAACTGTGATGAGAACAAGAAATACTTTCATTCCGTTAAGGCACTAAAAATTTGGGGTCATTCTTTATAGCATTTAGCCTACTTTGACAGAGTTTAAATGGATAAAAGTTTTTTTTATAAACTTCAAAGTGCTATATTAATGTTACTGGTTATTATTATGGCTTTTATTCTAGAAAGTCTTTTGAGTGCACAGCTGGGGAATTTTTTTTCTAGGCTTTATATAGTTTCAAGGATAGAGAGGTCCCCCGGACAATATGCAGTGTGCAGAAGGGTGCATTGACTGGGTGACAGGGTTCAGGGCCTTTTGCCAGAAAAAAGGAGACCTGATTGGCTATTCCATTGTGTTTATCACAGAATGGGCAGTTGGGAGTACAGGGGGCATCTGATGAGCCTGGGGCCAGCTATCTGAGCATCATCTGCTTAAGGTCTCAGGGCTCCAAAGCTTAAAATATAAAAGAGAGATGAAACTGAATAAATTGTCAACACTCCTCAATCATGTGAGCCAAGTAGAACTCTGTTGCCTTCACACATGGCTGCTCCTAGTGTTTGATCCCACTTGACTCATAGACATGGTCTTCTGACCTGGCCCAGCAGAGGCTTGATGGAAGATACCCAGCAAGAGCCTGGTCCAAGGGTCTAGGCAGGAACTGACTCCTGGGAAGCCACAAGAAATCAGGAAGCATACTTTTTGACGGGAAGAAGAGAGAAGGAAAGAAGCTAGGTTTGCCTGATTTATCACTAGTTAGAGGCTACATTTTTTTTTTTTTGTCGGTCGTGGGGCTTGAACTCTGGGCCTGGGCGCTGTCCCTCAGCTCTTCAGCTCAAGGCGAGCGCTCTACCACTTGAGCTACAGCGCCACTTCCGGTTTTCTGGTGGTTTATTGGAGATAGGAGTCTCACGGTCTCTCCTGCCCGGGCTGGCTTTGAACCGTGATCCTCAGATCTCAGCCTCCTGAGTAGCTAGGATTACAGGCGTGAGCCACCAGCGCCCGGCTAAGGCTACATTTTTTACCTACCTTAAATCCCCCTTTGTGTGTATGTGTGTGTGTATGTGTGTGTGTGTGCACGCGCGCACATGCGCATGCATGCACTAGTACTGGGGCTTGAACTTAGGGACTGGGCACTGTCCCTTGGGTTTTTCTATCAAGACTGGCATGTAACCAGTTGAGTTCTACTTCTAGCTTTTGGTGTCTAATTGGAGATAAGAGTCTCACAGACTTTCCTGATTGGGCTAGCTTTGAGCTGAGATCCTCAGATCTCAGCCCTCTGAGTAGCTATGGTTACTGGTGGCTGGCTTACAGTAGGTCTGTTAACCCTTACAACTCTAGATAGGTATTATTAATTTTATAGATAAGGGAACTGAGTAAGTAGCTATATCTTGCAAGTTACTCTACCAGGGAAGTAATTAGTTACTCTACCACAGATGTAGAATAACTTAACATCTAACAGCTAATAAAGATTAGAGATAGATTTCAAAGCCAATCTCCCTGACTTAAAAGCTTGTATCTTTGACAGTGAACCTCATACGTTTGTTATCAGGGTGAAGGCACAGTCCCTCTCCCTGGCTAGGGCTGAGGAAAGGACCCCCTGTCTCAGTCCTGATGAGAAGAGAAATAGAGCTTGGCTAGGCAATCGGAATAAAGGGCTCTTCATCATGGTCTTATGCAGTCCTTACACAGGCCCCTAGACATCACAATACCTTGGCTTTGAGCAGTTCCGCATACAGCCTCTTGGCATCACCTCATGGTCCATTGTGTCAGGAAGACTTGAGGGTGAGCAGCAGACTGATTGGACTCAAGGGATGTGCACTGGAAAGGGTACCCAGTCAATGGGGCTCAACTACACATGGAAAGCTCATGCAGCCTGCGTGGAGCCTCTGATTGGGTCTGGGAACTAATATGACCCACGGGCTGCCCAATGATCTTGAGAGTTAAGCTCATTGTTCGCTCCTAAAGATACCTTATTAACCCCTGCACAACGCACTCTAGGCAGTTCATTCCTCTAGAGGCCCCTCCCATCTTGCAGGAGCTCTGTTTATCTTTTTCTTAAAAAACCCTTCACCATTTTACTGCTCCTTCAGTGTCTATGGATATATTGTTTGAGACTATCGAGATAAAGGACCTGATCCAGGTACTGCAGGCTTCTGGTTTCTGGTGATGTTGACTCCTTTCACCAGCAGCTCTGCCTACTGAGAAGCATTTGTTCCTTCTGGATGTAGAAGAAATTCCTTTCTTTTAGCTCAGGAAGGCTCAGGTCAACAGGTGGAGGCCATCAGAAAAAGAAGATGAAGAAGAGGCAGGGTAGCTATTGGGGAGAAAGTGTGAGGATAAAAGGAAAATTATAATAAGAGGCACGTTAGAAGAGCTTTTCAAATGGAGCTGGGAGTCATTAGGGAACAGGGCTGAAGCAGGATTCCAGCTGCTGCCTAGAGTGTTAACTTTTTCTTTTCTCTGCTCTTTGACTGTAAGTATGTGGAACTACTGTGCCTACAGGCTCAAGATGCACATCAAGAAATTATTGGGCTGGATGCCAGTGGTGTATGGCTGTATTCCTAACTACTCAGGAAGCAGGAAAGGCTGTGAGACTCATCTCCAATTAATCACCCCAAAACCAGCAGTGAAGCTGTGGCTCAAGTGGTAGATTACCAGCTGTGAGCTAAAAAGCTGAGTGGGAGGTAAGGTCCAGAGTTCAAGCCCCAGTACAAGCATATCAATACATACATAACAAAAAATAATTGGGGGCTCTTGTTTTTTTTCCCATCCTGATTGTACAATACTTATATCAATAATGTAGCACTTGTTCCTGGAAAGAGAGAGAGAGAGAGAGAGAGAGAGAGAGAGAGAGAGAGAGAGAGAGAGAGAGAGAGAGAGAGAGAGAGAGAGAGAGAGAGAGGGAGAGAGAAAGAGAGAGAGAATGTGTGTGTGTGTATGTGTGTGTGTGTGTGTGTGTGTGTGTGTGTGTGTGTGTGTGTGTGTGTGTGTGTGTGTGTGCCCATCCATATTGGGGCTTAAACTTAGGACCTGGGTGCTCTCCCTTAGTTTTTTAGTGGTATAGCTGGTGCTATACCACTTGAGCTACACCTCCACTTCTGGCTTTTTGGTGGTTAATTTTCTTTTTAATTTTTTATTGTTATTATAAAGGTGATTACAGAGGAGTTACAGTTACATGAATCAGGTAAAGAGTACATTTCTTTTTTTCTTTTGTTGGTTGTGGAGCCTGAACTCTGGGCCTGGGCACTGTCCCTCAGCTCTTCAGCTCAAGGCTAGCGCTCTACCTCTTGAGGCACAGTGCCACTTCTGGTTTTCAGAGTGGTTTATTGGAGATAAGAGTCTCACGGACTTTCCTGCCAGGGCTGGCTTTGAACTGCGATCCTCAGATCTCAGTCTCCTGAGTAGCTAGGATTATAGGCGTGAACCACTGGCACCTGGCAAGAGTACATTTCTTTTGGGGCAATATCACACTTTCCCTTGCTGTCTTCCAGTATTTCCCTCCACCCCCACCAAGAAGTTATATAGTTCATTTGTCAATACCACTTCTGTATTTGTTTATCCTTTGTCCCTCTATTTCGGTGCCCCCTAGCCCTCCCAAAGACATATAAACAGACAAGACAAAAAGAAAACTTTTTGTTTCTGTCTCCTGGAGTTCATTTTGATAGGAATTGAGATTTCAAAGGCCTCAGGTAGAATCCATTTGATTTTACAGTTTCTGAGTCTGAATGAACAAAAGAATGGAAAAGTAGTGCAGAGGAGAGGAAGAAAAGGAGCAAGCAGAGGTAGTTGGGAAGGTAAAACATGGAGAAAAGGTCAAGGGGAAGACATTGCCTCCCTGGAGGTATTCCATCTGGGGCTGGATGTGTTCACTGTCAGGGACCAGCGGGGAGAAAGAGAGAAGGGGGGGGCAGACTGTTTCTGAGATGTCTAGGTGCCTTCCAGCACCTGACAATATGAGTATGTGGTGCTTTTCTGGTGCCTTGTTGATTCCCAGTTCAGCCTGTACGTTCCAGTTATTTGTAGTAGAACAATTGATATTCAAAACATCACCCTAGCTGAGATCTGAGGGTTCAAATTCAAAACCAGTCCAGGCAGAAAAGTCTGAGAGACTCTTATCTCCATTTCTCTAGCAAAACAGCAGAAAATGAAGGTGTGGCTCAAGTGGTAGAGTGCTAGCCTTGAGTTAAACCTTGAATCCAAATCCTAGTACTGGCACCAAAACAAAACCCAAATGAAAAAAAAAATCCCACCTTATCTCATTCTGAATCTCTTCTTGGGACCATAAACCATCCTTTCTGTAGGATGTGTCTGGTTGTGTCTGATTGAACATGCCTGACATGGGAGGCCATAGTAAATATTACCAGGTGATTTTCTGGCAGTTCTGCCATTCAGCCAGCGTCCCTGAGAGATGCCTAGCTTATTAATGATGTTAGCCTTTTGCTAGCTGTCATTCCAATAATGTCTGTGTCTACCCTCCCAAAGCCTTCAACCATAGCCAGTACCATTTCACTGACCCTGACTGGGAGGAGAAAGTGCATTGAGAAACAAGTTGTTTCCCCGCTTGCAGGTCTCTGTCTCAGGGAGGCTCTGGGCTGCATCAGAGAACAGCTGGAGTCCTCCCTGGAGCTTCTTCATGCTCCAGCTCCCTGCCAGCTTTCCCAGAGTCTTTGTGGGGCCAAGCTCCAGGGCAGGCAATAAGAATGCTGGCTTGTGACTTGTGGAGAAGATGCACTTTGTAGATTTTTCTGAGAGTTGGAGTGAAGTCAGGAGGAATGAGCAGCCTCAGGAAAATACCCTCATGGATGGAAGATGTGCCCGTGTCTTGGCATTTCGAGAGGGTAAAAATTCTTCAGGCAGTCTTATTAAACTTTTCACACAAGAATTCCCTTGTCATAGAAAATCAAGATTTTGCTTGGTGTTTTGAAACTAATCTGATAGGACCACTTGCTGATTTTACTTTCAAAATTATTTATTTACTATTTATTTTTAGGAAAGGAATGCTTCTAGTCATGTTCCTAATTTTAAGAGAGTCAGCTGAGTTTTATTCACTGGCTGAATTATAATTATAGGACCAGTGAGGTCATAGATAGTAGATTAACCATAACAAAGTCTAATCTTTGATAAACACAGCTTAGTTACTTTTTTTCTTTTTGGTCTATCATGGGGGCTTACACACTGGGCCTGGTCGCTCTTCAGCTCAAGGCCAGTGCTCTACCACTTGAGCCACAGCACCACTTCCGGTTTTCTGGTGGTTAATTGGTGATAAGACTCACAGAATTTCCTGCCTGGGCTGCCTTTGAACCTTGATCCTCAGATCTCAGCCTCCTGAGTATCTAGGTTTACAGGTGCCTGGCTTAATTACTTTGTTTTTTAAAAAATATTTATTTATTTTTGTGCTAGTACTGAAATGTGAACTTGGGGCCTCACACATGCTGTGTGGTTTTTTTCTACCCCCGTCCTTTTGTTGGTTAATTGGAGATTCATGTCTCACAGTCTTTTCTGCCTGCCTGCCCGGCTGGCTTTGAACCTCAATTCTCAGATCTCAGCCTCCTGAGTAGCAAGGATTATTGGTGTAAACTACCAGTACGCAGTAGCTTAGCTACTTTAAGTGAACGATTTTTTACAGCAAATATTTTCACTGGTCTTGTCTCTTTCAGCAAACTTCAGTGGTCTCCTAGTTACAAGCTGGTAGTGTTTAAAACTCTTAAACCATACAATATTAGAGAAAAGTTCTTTGAATTTTTTCTATAAATAGACTCAGATGGAAATTCAAACTTAGGATGACAAGATATGGATGAAGTATAGAATTAACCTAAATTTTACATCTGATATGTAAATATTTTTCTAACCTTTTTCATCTGTCTCAGATGAAAAGCTCATGCCAGACCAAGGTTTTTTGCAGTCTCAAAGCACTTGTGTCAATATCTTCTTTGCTTAATGTTTTTTCATTAGGAATTTCATTCTGGAAATATATGTATACATACCTATGGTATATTATCAATATACATATATATGGAAAATAATGAATGCAGTTGTAATATTTGTTGAGCAAACTGTACTGCAGTCCAGTGGGAGTAACCTTGGAAAGAGCTAGAAGCTTGTGTTAGAAGCTCTGTCCAAATTTTGTTTTCTCTTGTGCATCAGCTGAGACCTGAAAATGTGAGCCTGTTTTGTAAAGGAGCAAACCTTGAGAGAACTTCACATTATAACATTTTAAGATCGGAAGGGAGAGTATAGTGTTTTCTGTCCAATTCCAGACCAATGTATGATTAAAAAAAATACCCTTACTAGGGCTGGAGCTGAGGGTTGGGATGCTTTTTCATTCAAGGCTGGCACTTTACCACTGGAATCACATTTCCATTTCCAGCTTTTTGCTGGAGATAAGATTTTCATGGGCTTTCCTTCCCAGGATGACTTCAAATAGCAATCCTCAGATTTCAGTGTCCTGAGTAAATAGGATTACAGGCATGAGCCACTGGTGCTTGGTTCCTATGTGTGATTTTTTTTTTGCCTGAATTATATCCATCATATGACTACTCCAGTGTGACACACATGGGGAGTGCTTGAATGAACGCTGAATTATTAGATAGATCAATGAGTAGCTGCACTAGGTGGAGGTAGTGCTCACCATTCTTCAAGCTGCTCACAGTATCTTAGTTCCAGAGAATATATCTGTTTCCTCATTTCACATGAATCCTCCAAGTGTAACTAACAATGACTAACACAGTAACTAGCTGAGCCTTGCCAGCTGGTACTCTGTCCATCTCTTCTGGTTTCAAGCACCTACTGATGATAAGAATACTTAGGAGCCAGATGCCCCCATATTATCCTGACTGGTCAGCCTGGAGTTGGAAGAGCGCCTGGATGAGGATGGCTGTATCTTGGCTGGTCTGTGTTGATCACTCCTTAGACCAACAGGCCCATTGTTGTCCCTACTGTTACACATAGGCTGGTTGAGATTCTGCTTTATCTACATAGAGATCATGGATAGGTAAGGAGAAGGCCCTACAGTTATTCTGGGACCATAGTGGGTGTTTTCAGTGGATAACAGTGGCCAGCAGCAGTTGGCCCAAAGGCCCTTGACAGCTAGCTAGGGCTGAGGCAAGGGGCTCTGGGCCTCAGCAGCTGACAAGAAGTATTACAACTCTTTAGGATCTTGGCTTGGGACCTTGCCAGGAGGTGATTCTTCACTGATCTATATCAGCCCGTGTTAGTTCCACTCTCAGAACGGCTGTTGCCACCTTGCCACCATTGCTGCTATCTCCACTGCCTTCAGCCCAATGGCCACAATCATCAGGCCTGTAGCAGCAGAAAAAGCTGCAGGGCAGCCAGAACTCTTGCAGCAAGAGAGGCAGCTAAGCAACTCCTGTGGCAGTAGAGACTGACAGCAAAACTAGTGCCTGGCTTAGATTTTATAAAAACAGATTTAGTCCATGACCCATCTTTACACAGGACCATGGTTTATAAAGGCAGGGAAGTTGTC
>NW_027204560.1:1375000-1382500 GCF_024711535.1 Dipodomys merriami
CACCCCGATTCACTTATCTATTCAAGTACTATAAACATTTGTCCTCATAGCCTCTGGAATGTTAGGTCCTGACAAGGATTATGATAGCAATCTTCTTTCTTTGTCCTCCAGCTCTTCAAATGTTCATTGTCTAAGAAGAAATAGAGTCAGGTACATGGATAATAATGAATATTACTTTTAATAAATATTGTTACAATTCAACCTACTAGCTTTAGGAAGACTGTTAGTAACATATTGCATAAGAATGAATTTTTACTTTGGGCTGTAGTGTGGGAAATTAGAACCCCAAATGGGCCTTATAATCCAACAAGCAATCTTTTTTTTTAATTAGTAAGATTTTTATTGTGAAAATACCATACAGAGGGGTTAAAATTACATGAGTACATTTATTATCAAGCATTGTTGCCTCCTCCTTAGTTTCCCCTTACCATCCCTGACCTCCCAGCCCCACTCCCCAAAGTTGTAAAGTTCATTGTTCAACATAACATCTTGTACATCTCATTGTTGCAATGGGTCCACCTGTATCCCTATTTAAACACTTTGTTTTTTCCTTTCCCCTCCCCAAATTATACCAACATCAAATACAGTGAAAACAGGGGTTAAACCATGGAGAAGGGACATACAAAGCAACAAAAAAACCATTTTATAAATATGTTAGAAACAAAAGCAAGAAAGAAAAACCATTTGAGTCTTTAACTTAGGGTTCATTTCACCTAACATTAACTTATCTGACCATTTCTGCTTGTCTCAGAAATATACTAGTTATTGCAAATAAAGAAAACCATGGGACCTATGCTTCTTTGGGCCTGGTTTACTTCACTTAATATCATTTTTTCAAGTCTTTCCATTTCCTAACAAATGGGGCAATGTCATTCTTTCTGATGGAGGCATAGAATTCCACTGTGTATATATAACACATTTTCTTGACCCATTCATCTACTGGGAGGCATCTGGGTTGGCTCCATATCTTAGCTATGGTAAATAATGCTGCAATAAACATAGTTGTGCTGGTAGCTTTAGTATGGTCTTGTTTGTGATCATTCAGGTAAAGGCCTAAAAGTGGGATTGCTGAGTCATAGGGGAGCTCTATGTGTAGTCTTTTGAGGAAACTCCATAGTTCTTTCCAAAGTGGTTGAACAAGTTTACACTCTCACAACAATGCAGTAGGGTTCCCTTCTGCTCACATCCTCTCCAGCATCTGTTACTAAAGCTAGATCCTTATATATCACCCTGCACCAGAATCAACTCCAAATAGATCAAAGACCTCGGAGTCAAAGCAGACATCCTGAAAACATTACAGGATGGAAAAGGAGAAACCCTAGGTCTCCGTGGCACAGGCCGAAATTTTCTTAATAGAGATCCAGAAGCACAACAAATCAAAGAAAGGTTGGACAAATGGGATTGCATGAATCTGCATAGCTTCTGCATGGCTAAGGACATAGCTAGCAAGATCAATAGAAAGCCCACGAATTGGGAGAAGATCTTCCCTAGCCATACAACGGACCAGGGTCTCATATCTAAAATATAACTGGAACTTAAAAAATTAAATTCCCCAACAACAAATCCTCAAAGAAACAAGCAATCTTTGTATTAGAATTCTTCCATAATATCATCTTCCAACCTCTGTTAATCTACCTTTTAGTCCACCTTTTATTCCATGTCTGGCAGAATCTTGATGGCCCACACTTGTGGAAAAGTTTCAAGTGAGAATTGGGTAGGAACCCTAAAGAGAATGCAAAAATTAGATTCAGAATCATTTCTTTGTCTTATAGAACAATTTGAGATTCCAAATAAAACAATGTATACGAAAAGTCCAATTTTGTAGATATTAAAAATTACTATTTTATTTTCTGGGCACCAGTGGCTCACGCCTGTAATCCTAGCTACTATGGAGGCTGAGTTCTGAGAGTATTGTGGTTCAAAGCCAAGCCACACCTAGAATGTCTAGAAGACTCTAATCTCTAATTAACTACCAAAAAGCTGGAAGTTGAAGTCTGGCTCAAGTGGTGGAACATTCGCCTTGGGTAAAATAGCTCAGAGAGACCTCAAGATCTGAGTTCAAGCCCTACGTCACAAACATACACACACACAAACACATATATATATATACACACACACTCCATATTTTAGGTTTTTTTCCCCCATTCCCTACATTTTATAAAACAGCCATGAACAGGGGGCTACATTTACTCCTTGACTGGGAATATAGGATGATCATTTACATCTTGCTTATCCAAAGAGCACTGCCCTTCCATGCAATAAGACCTGGCAGTTCTGTCCCCAGAGTTTTAACTGACAGCTGGCATTCTTTGGAGATGAGTACTAGTATCAACAGAAGCTAGTTTTGCTACTCCCTTTAAAAATTAGTATAGAATTAAATGAATACTTTCTCCCTTTAACTACTATATGAAAAGTGAGGCCTACTCGATTTAAATGAAGGCTGAAGAAACTACAAGATGTTAGCCTGGAAATACTTCTGATGAAAGACAAATTTTCTATTGTGTTATGTTTAAAAGCAAGAGACTTTTCTCCTACTTTTTTTTCTTAGTTATTTCTCTTCTCTGATTGTACCTTTGTATTGAAAGAAGGAGACTGCTGTGTTTCATTGTCACAATTGGGTCATGCATTTGTTCCACGACCCATTCCCTCTGCAAAAGAGGAATTGCATTATCAAGGAAGAGAAGGTTGTCAGCTGGATGATTCGTTAAGGAAAGAAAAAGTTAGCTGTTCAGCAGAGAGATATTCAGAATATAGGAAAAGTCATATTTTAGATTGTTACAGATAAGGACTTTTTGGTATCTGTGCTATTTTATTTTCATAAAATTCATAATTGGGAAGATTTCCATTAGTTGCATTGTTGTTTTGGAGTAGTATAAACTGCATAAGAAAGCCATATCAACATCACTTACAAAAATATCTGTTCTTGTAACTTTTAGGATCAAATTAATGTTTTTAAATCCCTCTAATAATTGGTTTACTTGAGTTAGCTTCTTTTTTGAGTAAATTTTGGTAATATTCATTCATCCTGAATAAATCACTGACTAATCAAAATGTAAAAATTTACTAGCTAGAATTGCTCATAATGTAGCAGAAGAATATTCTTTATAGATATATTCATATATATAGCCATACTTCATTATTAAAATATGGAATGTGCTCTTTTTTCCAAAAAAAAGTCATACTGTACCACTAACTCCTTAGGTGACCTCAGACTCTTATCTAAATGAAAGATGACATTCAGAATACTTAGCTTAGTTCTTATAATCTTAGTTATTCAGAAGGCTAAAAGCCATCTCTGGAAAACAAATCCAAGAGACCCTTACCTCCAAAGAACCAGCAAAAATCTGTAAGTAGTGGCATGGCTCAAGTGGTAAGTGGTAGAGTACCAGTATTGAGCAAAACTCAAGCAAGAGCAGTTCAGGCTTCAGTAGCATCACACACACACACACACACACACACACACACACACACACACACACACACACACACATATCCAAAAGTACTCCAATAATTTCTAATTATATCACATAGAACTAATCAGCACTATTATTAATTATCCCACATTAGAATCTATATTACAGAAATTGTGTAATTAGTCTATTTCTGGAAAGACTAGACAAATACAGTCATGCCTTGCTTAATGATAGAGACATGATCTGAGGACGGTGTCATTAGCAGATTTCATCAGTATGTGGGCATTGTAGTAGGAAATCACACCAACTAAAAAGGCTACAATATCTGTAGGTGATATAACCACATGGGATACCATTGTATATGATGCTTGCATAGATTAAGGCATGTGGTACCTGAATGTGCATGTATTAAAATTGTATATCTATTAATGCCTGGTGATGAGGGCTCACACCTGTAACCCTAGCTACTCAGGAGCCTGAGATCTGAGGATCACAGTTGGAAGCCAGCTCAGGCAGGAAAGTCCATATGCCTCTTATTTCCAATAAACTAGCAAAAATGTCAGAAGTAGAGCTATCACTCAAATGGCAGAGTATTCGATTTGAACAAAAGAAATTTGGCACAGCATCCCTCCCCTAAGTTCAATTTGCAGGACTGGCAAAAATGTTGGCTTTGTTTTGAAATTTATATATATATATATATATATATATATATATATATATATATATATATATATATATCATATATATATATATATCATATATATATATATGATTTGATCTAAAGTATTTATGTTTGGAGTAAAAAACATGTAAAGGTAACAAAAAATATTACTTGATGAGTAAGAATGTGTTGCAGAAAAACTTGAAGATGACAGAGGGAACAAACAGAAAGCCTAAAGCTAGACTCTGAAATCTAGAAAAGAAAAAAAACACACAAAAATCCTATTCTGCCTGAATCAAAGAAGCAGAAGAGAGAAGAAGAGAGAAGAGGTCATGTAACTGAAGCAGAGTTGGTGCTAGGCCTTGGAGCAGAGTTTGAGAAGTTAACATTCTTTACTTCTGGTCATTAATAATTGAAAAACAACTATGCCCCAGCTCAGGGGAAGGAACAGCTCTGACCTAGGATATATAAGTAATCAAATATTGATCACCCTCTTCTGCCTTCCAAGCCATACTTCTTCCTCTGAGTGAGATTTCACTCAGTAAAATCTGACATATTATTATTTTTAATAAAGAAAGGGTTTATGTGTTTCACCATGGAATTACCTAACCAGCTAAACCTGGTAGTAAACTTTCACCTTATCAAACTTGTGCCTATAACTGGTGATGACCATTTATGTCATGAACTTTGGCAGACTATCAATGATCAGAGAAATCCCAAGTAACTCTAATAAATAAACACAAAAGAAAACTACAGAATACACAAATACAACATGGGTAAACACAACAATATTAGCAACAATGGTTCATAAATAAAGAAAACCTTCCAAGGACTATTTAGTGAAATCATGGATGGGTAGATATTTTACAATGTATCTTTGATGGTTTTTCTTCTTAAGAAATGAGGCAATATCCAGGAAGAGAAAGAAAGTAATATGCTGGACACTGAATCCTAGAGATAGCTCTGTACAAATTCAAGAAAACCATCTTCCTTAAAGGTAAACTTTTTTTTGCCATGGAAATGTCTGTCCTGACCTACAGGTGCCCTGTGCTACCTATGCACAGCTGGTCTGCAAGGTCTTTTCTCCTAGGTTACTTCCAAATATTAGCATCACACCTAATGATATTTCTTTTGGTACGGCTAACAGGTAAAAAAAAAACTAAAAAACACATTATTTTCTCTACAACAGATAACATTGCCTTTGTTATAGTTAATTTTATTTAAATAAATTGTAAATTAAATGACTCTTACTTGGCTCTGAACAGTAAGTATCCATCTATATTACTTATTCGGACATTTATGTTTTATTGGAAAATGGTCTCACACAGAGCACACAAAGGAGGATTGGATTGTTTTGCCTGGAGAGGAAGGAAGTATTTGTCTTAAATATCCTACCAGAGGAAGCTGCCAGATGTTCTCTATCTTTCTGAGCCTACAGGAAAAGAAACCTGGCTTACACTGTACAGATATTTCAGCTCTGGAAAGAATTTGCTAGCAGATACAATAATAAAATTAGTTTATAAAAGCATGTTTCTCAAGGTAGATAAAAACCTTAAAAGCAAGCTTAAAGATTTTATTGGCCCATGTTTTCAAATGGAGGTTTTTTTTCCCCCTTTCCTTTAGAAATACAAAGAAAATTGGGAGATAAAAAAATCAGCATAATTAACTACAAGAAAGATCAATAAAGGTATACATAGAATAGGTTTGGAATATTCATTACTTGTGATTTTGGCATGGGAAAATGTTTCCATTTCACCAGACATTAAAGGTATATGAAAGGTTGTCTGGAGAGATGTTTACCATCTCCCCAGAGATGTTTTGTGCCTTTATAGCACAGAAAACCAAGGCATGGAATAGTTCATTACAGAAGGAAAAGGAAAGGGAACTTATCTAATGTTGCAAATAATTTCAGTAATGAATCCACAACCTATTTCTTACCCTTTCTATGAACTCAACTAGAAGCCAGGAAAATTGGGTTCCTTACTAGCTGTGTGATACCAAGCAAGTCTGATTCTTGGTTTTCTTTGGTATTACGTGGTCACACTAGTTACTAAAGGTTCTTCTAGTCCTAATAATTTTTTTGGTAGAAACTTCTAACATTCTTTATGCTTAAGACATCAGTATTAGCAAATTTCCTCCTCCCCTTTCCACTCCCCCTTATTCCTGCCACATCCCCTCCTTATTTTTCCTGATGGTATTGGGGGTTTCTGAAGTCAGGGATACTCATATACTAGCTTGATGCAAAACACTAAGCCATGCATCCAGTTCTGTTTTTTACTGGTTATTTTTAAGATAGAGTCTGAGTTGGGTGGGGAGATTAGGGGATGGTGCATGGTGCCTGAGCTATGATCTGCCCACTTTCTTGTCATCTGGGATCATACATACATATCACCACATCCAGCCTTCCTCCACAAAAATGGAGCCTCATTGACTTTTTTCTGTCTGGGATGACCTGGAACTTCCATCTTTCCAGACCTAGCCTCCCAAGTGTCTAGGACTACAGACATGAGCCACTAGTGTCTAGCCACAATCGTGATTTCTAACAGAAAAAAAAATGAGTGGCTAGAAAGTTCTTTCAAATATAAGGAAATTAAAAAAATCATACCTCTTGTCAACACAGCTTTCTTCTAATCCATGGTGTAAAAGAAAAAAAAAACAGAATTCACATTTGTATGCCTTTTGCTAAATGGCATACAGAATGCTCTTTTTATTCTGGAAAAAAAAAAGATCAAGTCTGTAAAGTGTTAGAAAATCACACTGTCACTTCTAGTCACAGCAGCTGCCTCTCGTACCCCCTCTGCCAAATGTCACCCTTCCTCTCTAGGGTCTGATTCTGCTACTGGG
Organism: Dipodomys merriami; assembly: GCF_024711535.1. NCBI lineage: Eukaryota > Metazoa > Chordata > Mammalia > Rodentia > Heteromyidae > Dipodomys > Dipodomys merriami. The sequence continues at coordinate 1,381,919 of NW_027204560.1, forward strand.
TCTGGAGGAGCCGCCTATAACATCGCCTCTGTGCCTCTAGTCTCAGATTCCTTCTCATTTCACCTCATGTATATTAATATAGAGATTAGTCTCCTTTTTTTTTCTTGAATAGCTAATCACTTGGCAGCCTACATCCAACTGTGACTTTACAGGTCAAATCAGCTCCAAAGGACAGTGACTTCAAGCTGAAAAAATATAATGCTTAGTGAAAACTGTACCCAAGACAGGACCTCAGACTGTCGCCCGGACATGAAAGATTTATTTTCAATTACAAATCTGGGCTTAATGTGAGGGCGCCCTGGGGGAGATTCAGATCACTGCTCCTTCTAAATTGGCCTTCTACTTGTTTCAATATTTCCTTCGCTATTGAACAGTGTCCCATGACCCTCAGAGTTGAAGGTCCATGTTAGCTACTGGAGAAATTGCATGGCTAGGAAAACTTTTGAAAAATTCTTTCATCTGAAGGCCAAGCAGTGCAAATAATTGTCTCATTGGTGATTCTTCACTGATGATCACCGCAATAGATTCTGGGCTTGGGCAACGCCGAGGATAGACGGCAGGGACCAAAATCCCTAGACTATT
>NW_027204561.1:0-25141 GCF_024711535.1 Dipodomys merriami
GGTTAGGTTTAGTGTTAAGCTTATGGTTAGGGTTAGGATTAGGATTAGTGTAAGGATAAGGGTTAGGGTGAGGGTTAGGTTGAGTGTGGGGGTTAGGGTTAGCTTTAGGGTTAGGGTGAGGTTTAGGGTGACGTTAGGTGTAGGGTTAGGTTTAGGGTGAAGGTTAGGGTTAGGGTTAGGATTAGTGTGAAGTTTAGAGTTAGGGTTAGTCTTAGAGAGAGGGTTAGGGTCTGGGTGAGGATTAGGCTTAGGGTGAACAATAGGGTGACATTGCAGGTTAGAGTGAGGGTGAGGGTTAAGTTTAGGGTTAGGGTTAGGTTTATGTTTAGGGTTAGGCTTAGGGTGAGGGTTAGGGTGTGGGTGAGGTTTAGGCTTAAGGTGAGGGTTAGGGTGACAGTGAGGTTTAAGTATGAGGGTAATGTTTAGCGTTAGGGTTAGCGTTCGTGTGATCTTAAGGCTTAGGTTGAGGGTTAGGCAAGAGTGAGGGTTAAGTTTCGGTTCAGGGTAGAGTTAGGGTGAGGGTGAGTGTGAGGTTTAGGGTTAGGATGAGGGTTAGGTTTAGGGTTAGACTGAGGGTGATGGTGATTGTGAGGGTGAGGGTTAGTTTTAGGGTTAGGGTGAGGGCTAGGGTGAGGTTGAGGGTGATGGTTTCGGTTAGGCAAGTTTTAGGGTTAGGGTGAATATTAGGGTGAGGTTGATGTTTAGGGTTAGGCTTAGGGTGAGTTTTAGGGTTAGGGTTAGGTTTACACTGAGAGTGAGGGTGTGGGTGAGGGTGATGGTTAGGCTTAGGGTTAGGATGAGGTTTAGGGTTAGTGTGAGGGTTAGGGTGAGAGTGAGGGTTATGGTTAGGATTTGGGTGAGGGTGAGGGTGAGGGTATGTTTAGGATTAAGTTGAGGGTGAGGGTTAAGGTTAGGGTGAGGTTTAGAGTGAGGATTAGTGTTAGTGTGAGGGTTAGGGTTATGGTGAGGGTTAGGGTGATGGTTAGGGTAGGGTAAGGGTGAGGTTTAGGGTTAGTGTGAGGATTAGGGTTAGTGTTAGGGTGAGTTTTAGGGTTATGGGTAGGGTTAGGCTAGGGTGAGGGTGTGGGTGAGGGGGATGGTTACGCTTAGGGTTAGGGTGAGGTTTAGGGTGAGGGTTAGGGTGAGGGTGAGGGTTAGGGTGAGGGGTAGGGTTACGGTTAGGGTGAGGGTTAAGGTTAGTGTGAGGGTTAGGGTTAGGTTTAGGTTAGGGTTAGTGTGAAGATAAGGGTTAGGGTGATGTTTAGGGTGAGGGTGAGCGTTAGGGTTAGCGTTAGGATTAGGGTGAGTGTTAGGTTGAGAGTTAGGTATAGGTTTAGGGTTAGGGTGAGGGTTGGGGTTAGGGTTAGGGTAAGGGTGAGGCTGAAGGTGAGGGTATTTTTAGGATTAAGGTGAGGGTGAGGGTGAGGGTGAGGGTTAGGCTGAGGGTGAGGGTTAGGGTTAGGGTTAGGATGAGTGTAAGCATTAAGGTTAGGATGAGGGTTAGGGTTAGGGTGAGGGTTAGGGTTACGGTTAGGGTGAGGGTTAGGTTTAGGGTGAGGGTTCGGGTGAGTGTTAGCCTGAGGGATAGGTTTTTGCTTAGGGTTAGGGTTAAGTATAGGGTGTGGATTAGGGTTAGGTTTAGGGTTAGGATTAGGGTTAGGGTGAGGGTTAGGGTTAGGGTTAGTTTGTGGGTTAGGGTTAGTGTGAGGGTTAGGGTTAGGGATAGTGTGAGGATAAGGGTTAGGGTGAGGCTTAGGGTTAGTATGATGGTTAGGTTTAGCATTAGGGTGAGGGTGAAGGTGAGTTTGAGGGTTAGGCTTAGGGTTAGGGTGAGTTTAAGGGTTTGGATTAGGGTTAGGTTTAGGGTTAGAGTTCGGGTTCGGATTTGTATTAGGGTTAGTGTTAGTGTTAGATTTATTGTTAGGGTTAGGGTGAGGGTGAGTGTGAGTGTGAGCGTTCAGGTTAGGGTTATGGTTAGGGTGAGGGTGGGGGTGAGGTTTAGGTTTAGGAATAGGGTTAGGGTTAAGGTTAGGCTGAGGGGGAGAGGGAGGGTTAGGGTTAGTGTGAGTGTTAGGGTTAGGGTTTGGGTGAGGGAAGGGTTAGGTTGATGGTTAGGGTGTGGGTGATGGTTGGGGTTAGCATTAGTGTTAGGGTGATGGTTAGGGTGAGGGTTAGGGTTCGGGTTAGGCTTTGGCTAAGGGTGAGGGTGAGGGTTAGGGTTAGTGTTAAGGTTAGGGTGAGGGTGAGAGTGAGGGTTAGCATTCGGTTTAGGGTGAACTTTAGGGTTAGGGTTAGGGCTAGGGTGAGGGTTAGGGTAAAGCTGAGGTTGAGAGTGAGGGCTTCGGTTGGGTAAGGCTTAGTGTTAGGATTCGGATGAGCGAGAGGGTTCAGGTTCGGGTGAAGGTGAGGGTTAGGTTGTGGGTGAGGGTTAGGTTTAGGGTGAGGGTTAGTGTGATGTTGAGTGTTACAGTGTGGGTGATGGTTAGATTTTGATTTTGGGTGAGGGTTAGTGTTAGGGTGAGTGTGAGGGTTAGGGTAAAGGGTATGATTAGGGTTAGGGTGAGGGTGAGTTTTATGGTTAGGGTTAGGTTTTGGCTGAGGGTAAGTGTGTGGTTGAGGGTGATGGTTAGGCTTAAGGTTGGGGTGAGGGTTAGGGTTAGTGTGAGCATTAGGGTGAGGGTGAGGGTTTGGGTTATGGTTAGGGTTTGGGTGAGGGTGAGGGTCAGTGTATGTTTAGGATTAAGGTGAGGGTGAGGGTTAGGGTTAGGGTGAGTTTTAGGGTTAAGGTTAGGGTTAGGCTGAGGGTGAGGGTGTGGGTGAGTGTGATGGTTAGGCTTAGGGTTAGGGTGAGGGTTACGGTTAGTGTGAGGGTTAGGGTGAGAGTGAGGGTTAGAGTTAGGGTTAGGGTTAGGGTGAGGGTGAGTGTGAGGGTGAGGGTATGTTTAGGATTAAGGTGAGGGTGAGAGTTAGAGTTAGGGTTAGGGTTAGGCTGAGAGTGAGGGTGTGGGTGAGGGTGATTGTTTGTCTTAGGGTTAGATTGAGGGTTAGGGTTAGCGTGAGGGTTAGGGTGAGAGTGAGGGTTAGGGTTAGGGTTAGGGTTAGGCTGAGGCTGAGGGTGAGGGTATGTTTAGGATTAAGGCGAGGGTGAGGGATAGGGTGAGGTGAGGGTTAGGTTTAAGTTTAGGGTGAGGGTTAGTTTGTGGGTGAGGGTTAGGGTTAGGGTGAGGGTTAGGGTTAGGGTTAGTGTTAGGGTTAGTTTGAGGATAAGGGTTCGGGTGAGGGTTAATGTGTGGGTGAGGGTTAGGGTTAGGTTTAAGGTGAGCGTTAGAGTTAGGGTTAGGGTTCGGGTGAGGGGTAGGGTGAGGGGTAGGGTTAGGATTAGGGTGAGGGTTATGTTTAGTGTGAGGGTTAGAGTTAGGGTTAGGGTTACTGTGAGGATAAGGGTTAGGGTGAGGGTTATTTTGAGGGTTAGCATTAGGGTTGGGGTGAGGGTTAGGTTTAGGGTTAGTGTGAGGGTTAGGGTTAGGGTGAGGATTAGGCTTAGGGTGAGGGTTAGGGTGACAGTGAGGTTTAGGGTGAGCGTGAGGGTTAGTGTTAGTGTGAGTATTAGGGTTAGGGTGAGGGTTAGGGTGAAGGATAGGTTCGGGTTAGGGTTAGAGTGAGGGTTCGGGTGAGAGTTAGGGTAAGGGTGTGGATGAGGCAGAGGGTTAGTGTTAAGATTAGGGTTAGGGTTAGGGTTAGGCTGAGGGTGAGGGTGAGGGTTAGTGTTAGTGTTAGTTTTAATGTGAGTTAGAGTTAGGGTAAAGACTATGGTGAGGGTAAGGATTTGGGTGATGGTTAGGTTGAGGGTGAGTGTTAGGTTTAGGTTTAGGTTCAGGGTTAGGGTTAGTATTAGGGGTAGGGTGAGGGCTAGGGTGAGGGGTAGGCTTTGGGTGATGACTGGGTGAGGGTGAGGGTTAAGCTGAGGGTGAGGTTTAGGGTTAGGTTTAGGGTTAGGGTGAGTGTAAGCTTCAAGGTTATGATTTGGGTTAGGGTTAGGGTGAGGGTTAGGATTAAGTATAGGGTGAGGGTTAGGGTTAGGGTGAAGGTGAGGGTAAGGCTTCGGTGAGGGTGAGGTTTGGGGTGAGGGTTAGAGTGAGGATTAGGGTGTGGCTGAGGGTTAAGTTTAAGTATAGGGTGTGGGTTAGGATTAGGTTTAGGGTTAGGGTTAATGGTTAGTGTGAGGGGTAGGGTTAGGGTTAGGGTGAGGGTTATGGTTAGTTTGAGGTTTAGGGGTAGGGATAGTGTGAGGATAAGGGTTAGGGTTAGTATGAGGGTTAGGGTTAGCGTTAGGGTTAGGGTTAGGGTTCGGTTTAAGATTAGGTTTAGGGTTAGTTTTAGGCTGAGGGTGAGGTTGAGGGTGGGTTTGAGGGTTAGGGTTAGGGTGAGGGTGAGTTTAAGGGTTTGGGTTAGGGTTAGGTTTAGTGTTCGGGATTGGGTTTGTATTAGGTTTAGGGTTAGGGTTAGATTTATTGTTAGGGGTAGGGTGAGGGTGAGTGTGAGTGTTAGCGTTAGCGTTAGGGTTATGGTGAGGGTGAGGGTGGGGGTGAGGGTTAGGTTTAGGATTAGGGTTAGGGTTAAGTTTAGGCTGAGGGGGACGGTGAGGGTTAGGGTTAGTGTGAGGTTTAGGGTTAGGGTTATGGTTTGGGTGAGGGAAGGGTTAGGGTGATGGTTAGGGTGTGGGTGAGGGTTGGGGTTAGCATTAGTGTTACAGTGATTGTTAGGTTGAGGTTTAGGTTTCGGGTTAGGGTTCAGGTTAGTCTTTGGCTAAGGGTGAGTGTGAGGGTTAGGGTTAGAGGTAGGGTTAGGGTGAGGGTGAGGGAGAGGGTTTGCGTTCGGGTTAGGGTGAGGTTTAGGGTTAGGGTTAGGGCTAGGGTGAGGGTGAGGTTAAGGGTGAGGGTGAGGGTGAGTGCTTCGGTTAGGTAGGGGTTAGGGTTAGGTTTAGAATGAGGCTGAGGTTTCGGGTTCGGTTTCGGTTCGGGTTAGGTTATGGGTGAGGGTTAGGTTTAGGGTAAGCTTTAGGGTTAGGGTGAGGGTGAGGGTTAGGATGAGGGGTAGGGTTAGGTTTAGGGTGAGGGTTAGGGTTAGTGTGAGGGTTAGGGTTAGGGTAAGTGTTAGTGTGAGGCTAAGTGTTAGGGTAAGGGTTAGGCTGAGGGTGAGGTTTAGGGTTAGCGATAGGGTTAGTGTGATGGTTAGGGTGAGGGTTAGGTGTAGAATTAGGGTTAGGTTGAGGTTTAGGGTGAGGGTGAGGGTGAGGGTGAGGGTGAGTGTTAGGGTGAGGGGTAGGGTTAGGGTTAGGTTGAGCGTTAGGGTTAGTGTGAGGGTTAGGGTTAGGGTTAGGGTTAGTGTGAGGAGAAGTGTTAGGGTGAGGGTTAGGGTGAGGGTGAGGTTTGGTTTAGCGTTAGGGTTAGTGTGAGGGTTAGGGTGAGGTTTAGGTGTAGGATTAGGGTGAGGGTGAGGGTTAGGGTGAGGTTTATGATGCGGTTTAGGGTGAGGGTGAGGGTTAGGGTTAGGTTGAGGGTTAAGATGAGCGTGAGGGTTAGGTTTAGGATTAGGGTTAGGGTTAGGGTTAGCCTTAGGGTGAGTGTTAGGGTGTAGGTGAGGGTTAGATTTAGGTTGAGGGTTACTGTGAAGGTGAGGGTTAGGATTAGGGTTAGGGTGAGTTTTATGTTTAGGTTTAGGGTTAGGGTTTTGGTGAGGGTTAGGTTTAGGATTAGGCTTAGGGTAAGGGTTAGCGTGATGGTGATGGTGAGGATTAGGTTTAGGATAAGTTTTAGTGTTATGGTTAGGATTTGGGTTTTGGTGAGGGTTAGGGTTAGGATTAGGTTTAGGGTTAGGGTTAGGGTTAGGGTTAGGGTGAGGGTTAGGGTGAGGGTTAGGGTTAAATTTAGGTTTAGGCTGAGGTTTAGGGTATGGGTGAGGGTAATGGTTAGTCGTAGAATTAGGGTGAAGGTTCAGGTTAGTGTAAGGGTTAGGGTGAGGGTGAGGGTGAGGGTTAGGGTTAGTGTTAAGTTTAGGGTTAGGGTTAGGGTTAAGATTAGTGTGAGGATAAGTGTTAGGATGAGGGTTAGGGTGAGTGTGGGGGTAAGGGTTAGTGTTAGGGTTAGGGTGAGTATTAGGGTGATGGTTAGGTGTAGGGTTAGGTTTAGGGTGAACGTTAGGGTTAGGGTTAGTTTTAGTGTGAGGGTTAGGGTTAGGGTTAGGCTTGGGAGCGTTTTAGGGTGTGAGGGAGGGTTAGGCTTAAGGTGAACTTTAGGGTGACAGTGAAGGTTAGGGTGAGGGTGAGGGTTAAGTTTAGGGTTGGGGTTAGGATTATGTTTAAGGTTAGGCTTAGAGTGAGGCTTAGGGTGTCTGTGAGGTTTAGGCTTAGGGTGAGGGTTAGGGTGACAGTGAGGGTTAAGTGTGAGTGTAATGGTTAGGGTTAGTGTTAGCGTTAGTGTGAGGTTAAGGGTAAGGTTGAGGGTTAGGCAAGGGTGAGTGTTAAGGTTAGGGTTAGGGTACGGTTAGGGTGAGAGTGGTGTGAGGTTTAGGGTTAGGATTACGGTTAGGTTCAGGGTTAGACTGAGGGTGAGGGTGATTTTGAGGGTGAGGGTTAGGGTTAGGGTTAGGGTGAGTGCGAGGGTGAGGGTTTCGGTTAGGCAAGTTTTAATGTTAGGGTGAGGATTAGGGTGAGGTTGAGGGTTTGGTTAGGGTTACGGTTAGGGTGAGTGTTAGCGTTAGGGTGAGTTTTAGGGTTAGGGTGATATTAAGGGTGTGGGTGAGTGTTAGGGTGAGGTTGAGGTTTCCTGTGAGGGTGAGGGTTACATTATGAGTGAGGGTTAGGTTTAAGGTGAGTTTTAGGGTGATGGTTAGTGTTAATGTGAGATTTAGCGTTAGGGTTAGGTTTAGGGTGAAGGTTAAGGGTTAGGGTTAGGGATAGGTTGAGGCGTAGGGTGAGGGACAGGGTTAGGTTTAGCGTGAGGTTTAGGGTTAGTATGAGAGTTAGGGTTAGGGTTAGTGTGAGGATAAGTTTTAGGGTGAGGGTTAGGTTTAGGTTGAGGGTTAGGTTCAGGGTTAGGGTTAGGGTGAGTGTTAGGGTTAGGATTAGAGTGAGGATTAGGTTTAAGGTGATGTTTAGGGTGAGGGTGTGTGTGAGGGTGAAGGTTAGGGTGAGGGTGAGAGTTAGTGTGCGGGTGAGGGTGAGGGTGAGTGTTGGGTTTAGCGTTAGGGTTAGGGTGAGTGTGAGGGTGAGGGTTTGTGTAAGGATTAGGGTTTGGGTTAGGCTGAGGGTGAGGGTGAGGGTTAGGGTGAGTGTGGGTGTTAGGGTTAGCCTTAGGTTTAGGGTGAGGGTTAGGTGTAGGGTTAGGGTTAGGGTGAAGTTTAGGTTTAGGGTTAGTGTTAGGGTAAGTTTTAGGGTGAGGGTGAAGGTTAGGTTTACGATTAAGATTAGGGTTATGGTGACGGTTAGGGTTAGGGTTAGGGTTAGTGTGAGGGTTAGGGATAGGGTTAGGCTTAGGGTGAGGGTTAGGGTGTGGGTGAGAGTTAGGCTTAGGGTGAGGGTTAGGGTGACAGTGAAAGTTAGGGGGAGGGTGAAGGTTAGGGTTAGTGTTAGGGTTAGGTTTAGGGTTAGGCTTAGCGTGAGGGCTAGGGTGTGGTTGAGCTTTAGGCTTAGGGTGAGGATTAGGGTGACAGTGAGGTTTAGGGTGAGGGATAGGGTTAGGGTTAGTATGAGGATTAGGGTTAGGGTGAGGGTTAAGGTGAGGGTAAGGGTGAGGGTTAGGTTTAGGGTGAGGGTGTGGTTTATGGTTAGGGATACGGTGAGGTTTATGGTTAGGGTGAGGGCTAGTGTGAGGGTGAGTTCGGGTGATGTTTAGGTTGAGGGTGAGGCTTAGGGTGAGGGTGAGGGTTAGGGTTAGGATTAGGGTTAGGGTGAGATTTAGGGTTAGGGTTAGGTTTAGGGTTAAGGTGAAGGTTAGGGTTAGGAATAGGGTTAGTGTTAATGTTAGGGATATTGTTAGGCTTAGGGTGAGTGTGAGGGTGAGGGTGAGGATGAGGGTTAGGGTGAGGGTATTGGTGACACTGAGGGTTAGTGTTAGGATTAAGGTTAGGGTGAGTTTTAGGTTTAGGGTTAGGCTTAGATTTAGGGTGAGTGTTAGGTTAGGATTAGGGTTAGGTTTAGATTTAGGGTTAGGGTTATGGTTAGGGTGAGGGTTAGGGTTAGACTTAGGGTGACGATTACGGTGAGGGTGAGGGTTAGGATTAGAGTTAGGGTGAGTTTTAGGTTTTAGGTTTAGGGTTAGGGTTAGGGGTTTGGTGAGGATTAGGTTTAGGATTAGGCTTAGGGTTAAGGTTAGGTTGAGGATTAGGATGAGTGTGAGTGTTAGGGTGAGTTTTAGGTTAGGGTTAGGGTTAGGGTTTTGGTGAGGGTTAGGTTTAGGATTAGGCTTAGGTTAAGGTTAAGGTGAGGGTTAGGTTGAGAGTGAGGGTTACGGTGAGTTTTAGGGTTAGGTTTAGGATAAGGGTTTTGGTGAGTGTTAGGGATAGCATTAGGTTTAGGTTTAGGGTTAGGGTTAGTGTTAGTGTGAGGGTGAGGGTTAGGGTTAGGGTTAGGGTGTGGGTGAGGGTGATGGTTAGGCGTAGTTTTAGGGTGAGGGTTAGGGTTAGTGTGAGGATTAGGGTGAGGGTGAGTGTGAGGGTTTGGGTTAGTTTTAAGCTTAGGGTTAGGGTTAGGGTTAGGATTAGTGTGAGGATAAAGGGTTAGGGTGAGGGTTAGGGTGAGTGTGGGGTTTAGAGTTAGCGTTAGGTTTAGGGTGAGGGTTAGGTTGAGGGTTAGGTGTAGGTTTAGGGTTAGGGTGAAGGTTAGGGTTAGGGTTAGGTTTTGTGTGAGGGTTAGGGTTAGGGTTAGGCTTAGGGAGAGGGTTAAGTTGTGGGTGAGGGTTAGGCTTTGGGTGAGGGTTAGGGTGACAGTGAAGGTTAGGGTGAGGTTGAGAGTTATGTTTAGGGTAAGGGTTAGGTTTATGTTTAGGGTTAGGCTTAGGATGAGGATTAGGGTTTGCGTGAGGGGTAGGCTTAAGGTGAGGGTTATGGTGACAGTGAGGGTTAAGTGTGAGGGTGATGGTTAGCGTTAGGGTTAGCGTTATTGTGAGGTGAAGGGATAGGCTGAGGGTTAGGCATGGGTAAGGGTTAAGTTTAGGGTGAGGGTAGGGTTAGGGTGAGGTTGAGTGATAGGTTTAGGATTAGGGTTAGGGTTAGTGTGAGGGTAAGTATTAGGTTGAGGGTTAGGTTGAGGGTTAGCGTTAGGGTTAGGGTTTGAGTTAGGTTGAGGGTTCGGATTCGGGTGGCGGTTAGGGTGTGGATGTGGGATAGGCTGTGGGTGAGGGTTAGGGTGACCTTCAGGGTTAGGATGGGGGTGAGGGTTAGCTTTATTGTGAGGGTGTGGGTTAGGGTAAGTGTTAGTGGGAGGGTGAGGGTTAGGGTGAGGTTAGGTTTAGGGCTAGGGTGAGGGTTAGGTTTAGTGTGAGGGTTACGGTTAGGGTTAGGGTTAGGGTTAGTGTGAGGATAAGGGTTAGAGTGAGGGTTAGGCTGAGGTTGAGGGTTAGGGTTAGCGTTAGGGTTAAGGTGAAGTTTAGGGTGAGGGTAGGGTTAGGGTTAGGGTTAGAGTGAGGTTGCTGCTTAGGGTTAGGGTTATGGTGAGGGTTAGGGTTTGGGTGAGGTTTAGGGTTAGGGACAAGTTTAGTTTGAGGGTGAGGGTTAGATTTAGGATTAGGGTTAGTGTTAGGCTTAGGGAGAGGTTTAGGGTGAGGGTTCCTGTGAGGGTGAGGGTTAGGGTGTGGGTGAGGGTTAGGGTTGGGTGAGGGTTAGGGTGATGGTGAGTGTTAGGGTGAGGGTGAGGGTGAGTGTTAGCGTTAGGATTAGGGTTAGGGTTAGCGTTTGGCTGAGGTTGAGGGTGAGGGTGAGATTTAGGGTTAGGGTTTGGGTTACGGTTAGGGTCAGGGTTGGGGTGAGGGTTAGTGTTAGGGTGATATTTGCGGTGAGGTGAGTTTTAGGGTGAGGTTTAGGTTTCAGGTGAGGTTGGGGGTTAGGGTGTGGGTGATGGATAGGGTTAGGGTGAGGGTTAGGTTTAGGGTGAGGGTTAGGGTGAGGGTGAGGGTTAGGATTAGGGTAAGAGTTAGCGTTAGGGTTAGGTTGAGGGTTAGGGTTACTGTGAGGGTTAGGGTGAGGGTTAGGTTTAGGATTAGGGTAAGTTTTAGGGTAAGGGTGAGGGTTAGTTTTAGTGTGAGTGTTAGTGTTAGTGTTAGGTTTAGGGTTAGGGTAACCATGAGATTAGGTTTAGGTTGAGGGTTAGGGTGAGGGTGAGGGTTAGGGTTAGCATTAGGGTTAGGTTTAGGGTTAGGCTGAGGGCTAGGGTTAGGGTTAGTGTTAGGGTGAGGGTGAGAGTGAGGTTTAGGTTTACTGTTAGGATGAGGTTTAGTGTTAGGGTGAGGGTTAGGGATAGGGTTAGGTTGAGGTTTAGCTTTAGCATGAGGGTTAGGGTGACGGTGAATATTAGGGTGAGGGTGAGGGTTAGAGGGAGATTTATGGTTAGGGTGAGGGTAAGGATTAGGGTTAGGGTTAGGGTGAGTGTTAGGTTGAGGTTGAGGGTTAGAGTTAGGGTTTGGGTGAGGGACAGTTTGAGGGTAAGGGTTAGGGTTAGGGATAGTGTGAGGATTAGGGTTAGGGTTAGGGTGAGGGTTAGGCTGAGGTGTAGCGTTAGGGATAGGATGAGGGTTAAGTTTAGCATGGGGGTTAGTTTTAGTTTTAGGGTTAGGGTTAGGGTGAGGGTAAGTGTGAGGCTGAGGGTTAGGGTGAGAGTGAGGGTTAGTGTTATCATTAGGGTTAGGCTGAGGTTTAGGGTTAAGTTCAGTGTTAGGGTGAGTGTGAGGTTGAGGGTTTGGTTTATTTTTAGGTTGAGGGTGAGGGTTAGGGATAGGGTGAGGTTTAGGGTGAGGGTGAGGGTGAGGTTTGGTGTTAGGGTTAGGTTTATGGTAAGGGTTAGGCTCAGGGTGAGTGTGAGGGTGAGGTTTAGTGTGAGAGTTAAGGTTAGGGTAAGGGTAAGGGTTAGGGTGAGTATGAGGGTTAGGGTGAGGGTTAGGATGACGGTGAGGGTTATGGTGAGGGTGAGGGTTAGGGTTAGTATTAGGGATAGTGTGAGGGATAGGGTGAAGGTGAGGGTTAGGGCTAAGGTGAAAGTGAGGGTTAGGTTTAGGATTAGGTTTAAGGTTAGGGTGAGGGTGAGGGGTAGTGTGAGGGGTAGGGTTATGGTTAGGGTGAGGATTACATTTACTCTGAGGGTTAGGGTTAGGCTTAGGGGCAGGTGTGAGGGTTAGGGTGAGAGTGAGAGTTAGGGTTAGTAAAAGTGTTAGGGAGAGGATTAGAGTTAGGGTTATGGTTAAGGTTAGGGTGAGGGTGAGGGTTAAGTTTAGGGTGATGTTTAGGTTGAGGGTTCGCATGAGGGTTCGGGTGAGGTTTAGGGTGTGTTTTGGGGTTAGGGTGAGGGTTAGGGTTAGGCATAGTGTTAGGGTGAGCATTAGTGTTAGGGTTACTGTTTGAATGAGGTTGAGGGTTAGGATTAGGATTAGGTTTAGGCTTAGGGTTAGGGTGAGGGTTAGGGTTAGGGTGATGTTTAGCGTGAGGGTGAGCGTTAGGGTGAGTGTTCGGGTTTGGGTGAGGGTGAGGGTGAAAGTCAGAGTGAGGGTTAGGCTTAGGGTGAGGGTGAGGTTTAGGAAGTCAGAGTGAGGGTTAGGGTTAGGGTGAGGGTGAGGGTTAGGGTTAGTGTGATGGTTAGGGTGAGGTTTAAGGTTGGGTTTAGGATGAGGGTTCCGTTTACGGTTAGGGGTAGCTTTAGGGTTAGGGTAAGGTTTAGGGTTTGGGTTAGGGTTAGGGAGAGGTTTGGGGTTGGGGTTATGTTAAGGGTTAGGTTTAGGGTGAGGGTGAGTGATCGGGTTTGGTTGAGTGTGAGAGTGAGGGTGACAGTTAGGGTGAAAGTGAGGGTTAGGTTTAGGTTTACGGTTAGGGTTAGGGTGAGGTTTAATGTGAGGGTTAGTGTTAGGGTTAGTGTTAGGGTGAGGGTAAGGGTTAGGAGAGGTTTAGGTTGTGGGTGAGGTTTAGGGTTAGGGTGAGTGTAAGTGTTAGGGTGAGGGTTAGGGTAGGGTGAGGGTTAGGTTTAGCATTAAGGTTATGGTGAAGGTGAGAGTTATTGTTATGGTTAGGGTTAGGGTGAGGGCTAGGGTGAGGGTGAGGGTGAGAGTTGGGGTTAGGGTTATGGATAGGGTGAGGATTAGGGTTAGGGTTATTTTTAGGGTTAGCGTTTGGGTGAGGGTAAGTGTTACGGTTAGGGTTATGGTGAGGTGAGGTTTAGGGTTTGGGTTAAGGTTATGGCTAGGGTGAGGGTCAGGGTTATGTTTAGGGATAGGGTGAGGATTAGGGTTAGGGTTAGGCTTAGGGTGAGGTTTAGGTTCAGGGTTAGGGGTAGGATTAGGCTGAGGTTTAGGTTTAAGGTGAGGATTAGGGTTAGGGTTAGGGTTACAGTGAGGGTAAGAATTAGGGTGAGGGTTTTGGTGAGGGTTACGGTTAGCCTTATGGTTAGGGTTAGGCTGAGGGTGAGGGTGAAAGTGAGGGGGAGGTTGGGGGTGAGGTTAAGGGTTAGGGAGAGGGTTAGGGTTAGGGTTAGGATGAGGGTTAGGGTTAGGATTAGGGTGAGGTTTAGGGTGAGGGTTAGGGTGAGGGTTAGGTTTAGTGTGAGGTTTAGGGTTAGGGTTAGGGTTAGGGTGAGGTTAAGGGTTAGGGTCAGTGAAAGGGTTTGTGTGAGGGTTAGTGTTAGGGTTAGGGTTAGGGTGAGGAAAAGGGTTAGGGTGAGGGTTAGGGTGAGGGTGAGGGTTAGGGTGAGGGTTAGGATTAGGGTTAGGGTGATGTTGAGGGTTAGGTTTAGGTTTAGCATTAGGGTTAGGGTCAGGGTCAGGGTTAGGTTTAGGGTTATGATGAGGGTGTGGGTGAGTGTGAGGGTTAGGATTAGTGTTAGGTTGTAGGCTTAGGGTGAGGGGGTCAGGGCTAGGGTGAGGGTGAGGGTTAGGTTTAGGTGTAGGGTGAGGATTAGGGTTAGGCTCAGGCTGAGTGTGAGGGTTAGGCTCAGGCGTAGTTTTACGCTTAGAGTGAATGTTAGGGTTAGGGTGAGGTTTAGGTTTAGGGTTAGTTTTACGGTGAGGGTAAGGGTTAGGGTGAGGGTTTGGGTGAGGGTGAGTGTTAGGGTTAGTATTAGGGTTAGGGTTAGGCTGGGGGTTAGGGTTAGGGTTAGTGTTAGTTTGAGGGTCAGGGTGAGGGTTAGGGTAAGTTTTAGGGTTAGAGTGAGGTTTAGGGTTAGGTTTAGTGTTAGGCATAGGGTGAGAGTAAGGGTTATGGTGAGGTCTAAGGTGATGGTGAAGGTTAGGGTTAAGGTTAGGGTTAGTGTGTGGGTTAGGGTTAGGGTTAGGTTGAGGGTTAGTTTGAGGGTTAGGGTTATGGTGAGGTTTAGGATGAGGGTGAAGATTAGGGTTAGGTTTAGGGTGAGGGTTAGATTTAGGTTTAGGGTTATGGTTAGGTTTAGGTTGAGTGTGAGGGATAGGTTTAGTGTGAGGGTTAGTGTTAGGTTTAGGGTAACGGTGAGGGTAGGTTTAGGCTGAGGGATAGGGTGAGGGTGAGGGTTATGGTTAGCATTAGGATTAGGGTTAGGGTTAGTCTGAGGGTTAGGTTTAGAGTTAGTGTTAGGGTGAGGGTGAGGGTGAGGGTTAGGTTTAGGGTTAGGATGAGGGTTAGAGATAGGGTTAGGTTGAGGGTTAAGGTTAGGGTGAGGGTTAGGATGAAGGTGAGGATTAGGGTGAGGGTGAGGTTTAGAGTGAGGTTTAGCGTCAAGGTGAGTGTAAGTATTAGGCTTAATGTTAGGGTCAAGGTTAGGTTGTGGTTTATGATTAGGTTTAGGGTTAGGGTAAGTGCTAATTAGAGGTTCAGGATTAGGGTTAGGGGTAGTGTGAGCATTAGGTTTAGGGTTAGGGTTAGGTTGAGGGTTAGGCTGAGGTGTAGAGTTAGGGTTAGGGTCAGGGTTAGCTTTACTGTGAGGGTTAGTTTTAGGGTTAGGGTTAGGGTTAGTTTTAGGGTTAGGGTTAGGGTTAGGGTAAGGATTAGGGTGAGTGTTAGGGTGAGAGTGAGGTTTATTGTTAGCATTAGGGATAGGCTGTGGGTTAGGATTAGTTTCAGTGTTAGGGTGAGTGTGATGTTGAAGGTTTGGTTTAGGGTTAGGGTGAGGGTTAGGGTTAGGGTGAGGGTGAGGATAAGGGTAAGCGTAAGTGTTAGGGTGAGAGTGATGTTTAGTGTTAGCATTAGGGTTAGGCTGTGGGTTAGGGTTAGGTTCAGTGTTAGGGTGAGTGTGAGCTTGAAGGTTTGGTTTAGGGTTAGGGTGAGGGTTAGGATTAGGGTGAGGGTGAGGGTATGGGCTATGGTGAGGGTTAGGGTGAGGCTAAGCCTGAGGGTTAGGGTTAGGATGAGGGTTAGGGTTAGGCTGAGGGTGAGTGTGAGGGTGAGGGTGAGGGTGAGAGATAGGGTTAAGGTAAGGGTAAGTTTTATGGTGAGTGTGAGAGTTAGGGTGAGGGTTTGGATGAGGGTGAGGGTTAGGGTGATGGTGAGGGTGAGGATTAGTACTAGGTTTAAGGTGAGAATTAGGGTGAAGGTGAGGGTTAGGGTTAGGGTTAGGTTGAGGTTTAGGGTTAGTGTGAGGGTGAGGATGAGGGTTAGGGTTAGGAATAGTGTTAGGGTGAGTTTTAGGGTTAGGATTAGGGTTAGGGCTAGGGTTAGGGTGAAGGTTAGGGTTAGGGTTAGGGTGAGTGTTAGCATGACGGGTATGGTTAGGGTTAGTGTGAGGGTTACATTTACTGTGAGTGTTAGGGTTAGGCTTTGGGTTAAGGTGAGAGTTAGCGTGAGAGTGAGGGTTAGGTTTAGTGTGTAAGTGTTAGGGTGAGGGATAGGGTT
Organism: Dipodomys merriami; assembly: GCF_024711535.1. Taxonomy (NCBI): domain Eukaryota; kingdom Metazoa; phylum Chordata; class Mammalia; order Rodentia; family Heteromyidae; genus Dipodomys; species Dipodomys merriami. The sequence goes on from NW_027204561.1 coordinate 15,052, forward strand.
AGGGTTAGGATTAAGGTTAGGGTGAGGGTGAGGGTTAGGTTTAGGGTGATATTTAGGCTGAGGGTGAGGGTTAGGGTGAGGGTGAGGGTTAGGGTGAGGGTGCGGTTTAGGGTTAGGGTGAGTGTTAGCGTTAGGGTTAGGGTTAGAATAACGGTTCGGGTTAGGATTAGGGTTCAGTTTGGGGTTAGGGTTAGGGTTAGGGTTAGCATTAGGGTGATGTTTCGGGTGAGGGTGAGGGTTAGGGTGAGTGTTCGGGTTCAGATGAGGGTGTGGGTGAAAGTGAGGGTGAGGTTAAGCGTTAGGGTGAGTGTTAGGGCTATGGTTAGGGTGAGGGTTAGGGTGAGGGTTAGGGTTGGGTTTAGGGTGAGGGATCGGGTTAGGGTTAGGGTGAGGTTTTGGGTTAGTGTGAGGATTAGTGTTAGGGTTAGGGTTAGGGTGAGTTTTAGAGTTAGGGTTATGGTTAGGCTGAGGGTGAGGGTGTGGTTGAGGTTGATGGTTAGGCTTAGGGTCTGGGTGAGGTTTGGGGTAAGTGTGTGGTTTAGGGTGAGTGTGAGGTTTTGGGTTATGGTTATGGTTTGGGTGAGGGTGAGGGTGAGGGTATGTTTAGGACTAAGGTGAGGGTGAGGGTTAGGGTTAGGGTGAGGTTTAAGATTACGGTGAGGGTTAGGATGAGGTTTAGTGTTAGTGTGAGTTTTAGGGTTAGAGTGAGGGTTAGGGTGAGGGTTAGGGTAGTGTTAGGGTGAGATTAAGGGTTAGTGTGAGGGTTAGAGTTAGGCTTAGTGTTAGGTTGAGTTGTAGGGTTAGGGTTAGGCTTAGGCTGAGGGTAAGGGTGTGGGTGAGGGTGATGGTTATGGTTAGTGTGAGAGTTAGGGTGAGAGTAAGGGTTAAGGTTAGGGTTAGGGTTAGGGTGAGGGTTAGGGTGAGGGTATGTTTGGGATTAATGTGAGGGTGAGGGTTAGGGTTAGGGTTAGGTTTAAGGTGAGGGTGAGTGTTAGGGTTACGATGAGGGTGAGGGTTCCGCTTCCGGTGAGGGTGATAGGTTGTGGGTGTGGGTTAGGGTTAAGTTGAGTGTTAGCGTGAAGGTGAGGCTTTGGATGTGTGTGAGGGTTATGGTTAGGTTTAGGGTGAGGGTTAGTGTTAGGTTTAGCGTTATGGTGAGGGTGAGGGTTAGGGTGAGGTTAGCGTTGGGGTTAGGGTGAGGGTGAGGGTTAGGGTTAGGGTGAGGGTTAGGTTTAGGGTGAGGTTTAGGGTGAGGATTAGTGTTAGTGAGAGGGTTAGTGTTTGGCTGAGGGTGAGGGTGTGGGTGAGGGTGAGGGTTAGTTTTAGGGTTAGGGTTAGGTTGAGGTTTAGGGTGAGGGGTAGGGATAGGATTAGGGTGATGGTTAGGGTTAGTGTGAGGGCTAGGGTTAGGGTTAGTGTAAGGATAAGGTTTAGGGTGAGGGTTAAGGTGATGGTGATTGTTAGGGTTAGCATTAGGGTTAGGGTGAGGGTTAGGTTGAGGGTTAGGGTTAGGGTGTGGGTTCGGGTTAGGGTTAGGATGAGGGTTAGAGTTAAGGTGATGTTTTGGTTGAGGGGGTGGGTGACGGTGAGTGTGAGGGTGAGGGTGAGGTTTAGGGTAAAGATGAGGGTGAGGGTGAGAGCAAGGGTTAGGTTTAGCATTAGGGTAAGTGTGAGGGTGAGTGTGAGGGTTAGGGTTCCGAATAGGGATAGGGTTATGGTTAGGTTGAACATGAGGGTGAGTGTGAGGGTGAGGGTTAGTGTTAGGGTTAGGTTGAGGGTTAGGGTTAGTGTGAGGGTTAGGGTGATTTTGAGGGTGAAGGTTAGGGTTAGAATTAGGATTAGCGTTGGCATTAGGGTTAGGGTTATTGTTAAGGTTAGGGTTAGGGTTAGGGTGAGGGTGAGGGTGAGGGTTAGTGTTAGGGTTAGGGTTAGGGTTAGGTTGAGGTTTGGGGTGAGTTTTAGTGTTAGGGTTAAGGTTAGGGTTAAGTTTAGGCTGAGGTGGAGGGGCAGGATGAGGGAGAGTTTAAAGTTTAGCATTAGGGTTCGGGTGAGGGTGAGGTTTAGGGTGAGTGTGAGGGTTAGGGTTAGCGTTAGGGTTAGGGTGAGGTTTAGGGTGAGGGATAGGGTTACGGTTATGATGAGGGTTAGGGTTAAGTTTTAGGGTTGGGGTTAGTGTGAGGGTTAGGGTGAGGTTTAGGGTTAGGTTTAGGGTTAGGGTGAAGGTGAGGTTTAGGTTTAGGGAAAGGGTGAGGTTTAGGGTTAGGGTGAGGGCTAGGGTGGGGGTGAGGGTAAGGGTTTCGGTTAGCTAAGGGTTAGGGTTAGGTTTAGGGTGAGGATTAGGGTGAGGGTGAGTGTTAGGTTGAGGGTTAGGGTTAGGCTGAGGGTTTGGGTTAGGGTTAGGGTTAGGATTAGGGTTAAGGTGAAAGTTAGGGTTAGGAATAGGGTTAGGGTTAGGGTTAGTTTTATTGTTAGGGTTAAGGTTAGGCTTAGGGTGAGGGTGAGGGTTAGGGTGAGGGTGAGCATGAGGGTTAGGGTGAGGGTATCTGTGACAGAGAGGGTTAGGGTTAGGATTAAGTTTAGGGTGAATTTTAGGGGTATGTTTAGGCATAGGATTTGTGTGAGTGTTAGGTTAGGATTAAGGTTATGTTTAGGTTTAGGGATAGGCTTAGGGTTAGGGTGAGGGTTAGGGGTAGTGTGAGGATTGGGGTTAGGGTTAAGGTTAGGGTGAGTTTTAGGGTTACGGTTAGGGTTAGGCTGAGTTTGAGGGTGTGAGTGAGGTTGATGGTTAGGCTTAGGGTTAGGGTGAGGGTTAGGGTTAGTGTGAGGGTTAGGGTGAGTGTGAGGGTTTGGGTTAGGGTGCGGGTTAGGGTGAGAATTAGTGTTAGTGTGAGGATTAGGGTTATGGTAAGTGTTAGGTTGAGGGTTAGGGTAGGGTTAGGGTGAGGTTTAGTGTTAGTGTGAAGATTAGAGTTAGGGTTAGGATTAGGGTGAGTTTTAGGGTTAGGGTTAGGGTTAGGCTGAGGGTGAGGGTGTTGGTGAGGGTGAGGGTTAGGCTTAGGTTTAGGGTGAGGTTTAGGGTTAGGCATAGGGTTATGGTGAGGGTGAGGGTTAGTGGGAAGGGTAAGGTTAGTGTTAGGGTGAGGGTTAAGGTCATTGTGAGGGTTAGGGTTAGGGTTAGGTTTAGTGTTAGTGTGAAGATAAGGGTTAGGGTGAGAGTTAGGGTGAGGGTGAGGGTTAGGGTTAGCGTTATGGTTAGGGTGAGGGTTAGGTTAAGGGTTAGCTGTAGGTTTAGGTTTAGGGTGAGGGTTAGGGTTAGTGTTAGGGTTAGGGTTAGGGTAAGTTTTAGTGTTAGGGTGAGGGCTAGGGTTAAGGTTAGGGTTAGTATGAGGGTTAGGGTGATGGTTAGGTTTAGGATTATTGTTAGGTAGAGGGTTACGGTGAGGGTGAGGTTTAGGTTTAGGATTAGGTTTAGGGTTAGGGTTAGTCTTAGGGTGAGGGATACAGTGTGTGTGATGGTTAGACTTAGGGTGAGGGTGAGGGTCAGGTTTAGGATTAGGGTTAGGTTGAGTTTTAGGGTTAGGTTTAGGGTTAGGGATAGGGTGAGGTTTAGGGTGAGGGTTAGGGTTAGGATTAGGTTTAGGTTTAGGGTTAGGGTTAGGGTTAGGTTGAGGGTTACGTTTAGTTTGAGGGTTAGGGTTATGGTTAGTTTTAGGTTTAGGTTTAGGCTGAGGGTTAGGTTGAGGGTGAGGGTGAAGTTTAGGGTTAGGGTTAAGGTTAGGGTGAGGGTTAGGGTTAGGGGTAGGTTTAGGGTTAGGCTGAGGGTTAGGGTTAGTGTGAGGAATAGGGTTAGGTTTAGGATTAGTGTGAGATTAAGGGTTAGGGTGAGGTTAGTGTGAGTGTGGGGATTAGGGTTAGCGTTAGGGTTAGTGTGAGGGTTATGGTGAGGGTTAGGTGTAGGTTTAGGTTTAGGGTGAAGGGTAGGGGTTTGGTAAGTGTTAGAGTGAGGGTGAATATTAGCTTTAGGTTGAGGGTTAGGGTGACAGTTAGGTTTAGAGTGAGGGTGAGGGATACTTTTAGTGTGAGTATTAGGGTTAGGGTGAGGGTTAGGGTGAGGGATAGGTTTCGGGTTAGGGTTAGGGTTCGGGTTAGGGTGAGAGTTAGGGTTAGGGTTAGGGATAGGGTGAGGTTGAGGCTGAGGGTTAATGTTAGGTTTAGAGTTAGTGTTAGGTTTAGGCTGAGTGTGAGGTTGAGGATGAGGGTGAGGGTTAGGGTTAGTGTTAGTTTTAATGTGAGTTAGAGTTAGGGTAAGGATTATGGTGAGGTTAAGGTTTATTGAGATGTTTAGGGTGAGGGAGAAGGTTATGGTGAGGGTGAGGGTTTAGTTTAGGTTTAGGTACAGGGTTAGGGTTAGAGTTAGGGTTAGGGTGAGGGCTAGGGTGAGGGGTAGGGTTAGGGTGATGATTAGGGTGAGGGTGAGGATTAGGGTGACGGTGAGGGTTAGGGTTAGGGTTAGGGTTAGGGTTAGGGTGAGTGTAAGTGTTAAGGTTAGGATTAGGTTTACGGTTAGGGTGAGGGTTAGGATTAGGGTTAGGGTGAGGGTTTGTGTTCGGGTGAGGGTTAGATTGAGGGTTAGGGTGTGGCTGAGGGTTAGGGTTAAGTATAGGGTGCGGGTTAGGTTTAGGGTTAGGGTTAGGGTTAAGGTATGGGGTAGGGTTAGGGTTAGGGTGAGGGTTAGGGTTAGGGATAGTGTGGGGATAAGGGTTAGGGTGAGGTTTAGGGTTAGTATGAGGGTTAGGGTTAGGGTGAGGTTAGGTTTAGGATTAGGGTTAGGGTTAGGGTTAGGCTGAGGGTGAGGGTGAGGGTGAGTGTGAGGGTTTGGGTTAGGGTTAGGGTGAGTTTAAGGGTTTGGGTTAGGGTTAGGGTTAGGTTTTGGGTTCGGATTTGTATTACGGTTAGGGTTACGGTTAGATTTATTGTTACCGTTAAATTGAGGGTTAGTGTGAGTGTGAGTGTGAGTGTTAGCGTTAGGGTTAGGGTTATGGTTAGGTTGAGGTTGGGGGTGAGGGTTAGTTTTAGGATTGCGTTAGGGTTAAGGTTACGCTGAGGGGGAGGGGGAGGGTTAGGGTTAGTGTGAGAGTCAGGGTTAGGGTTAGGGTTTTTGTGAGGGAAGGGTTAGGGTGATGGTTAGGGTGTGTGTGAGGGTTGGGGTTATCATTAGTGTTAGGGTGAGGGTTAGGGTGAGGGTTAGTGTTAGGGTTAGGCTTTGGCTCAGGGTGAGGGTGAGAGTTAGCGTTAGAGTTAAGGTTAGGGTGAGGGTGAGGGTTAGGTTTTGGGTTACGGTGAGGTTTAGGGTTAGGTTAGGGCTAGCGGGAGGGTGAGGGTAAGGGTGAGGGTGAGGGTGAGGGGTTCGGTTAGGTAAGGGTTAGGGTTAGGATGAGGGTTCGGGTTCATGTTCGGTTTCGGGTTCGGGTGAGGTTGTGTGTGAGGATTATGTTTAGGGTGATGGTTAGCGTGATGGTGAGTGTTACAGTGTGGATGATGGTTAGATTTAGGTTTAGGGTGAGTTTTAGTGTTAGGGTGAGGGTGAGGGGGAGGGGGAGGGGTAGGGTTAGGGTTAGGGTGAGGGTTAGGGTCAGGGTGAGGTTTAGGGTCAGGGTTATGTTTTAGGGTAAGGGTTAGGGTTAGGTTGACGGTTAGGGTGAGGGTTAGGTTCATGGTGAGGGTGAGGTTTAGGGTTAGTTTTAGGTTGAGGATTAGGGTGAGGGTGAGGGTTATGTTTAGGATTAGGGTTAGGGTTAGGGTTAGGCTTAGGGTGAGGGTTAGGGTATGGGAGATGGTTAGACTTACGGTGAGGGTTAGGGTTAGGATTAGGGTTAGGGTGAGTTTTAGGGTTAGCGTTTGGGTTAGGGTTTTGGTGAGGCTTAGGGTTAGGATTAGGTTTAGGGTTAGCGTTAGGGTGAGGGTTAGGGTTAGGTTTAGTTTTAGGCTAAGGATTGGCTGTGGGTGAGGGTGGTGGTTAGGCGTAGGGTTAGGGTGAGGGTTTAGGTTAGAATGAGGGTTATGGTGAGGGTGAGGGTGACGGTTAGGTTTAGTGTTAAGCTTATGGTTAGGGTTAGGATTAGGATTAGTGTAAGGATAAGGGTTAGGGTGAGGGTTAGGTTGAGTGTGGGGGTTAGGGTTAGCTTTAGGGTTAGGGTGAGGTTTAGGGTGACGTTAGGTGTAGGGTTAGGTTTAGGGTGAAGGTTAGGGTTAGGGTTAGGATTAGTGTGAAGTTTAGAGTTAGGGTTAGTCTTAGAGAGAGGGTTAGGGTCTGGGTGAGGATTAGGCTTAGGGTGAACAATAGGGTGACATTGCAGGTTAGAGTGAGGGTGAGGGTTAAGTTTAGGGTTAGGGTTAGGTTTATGTTTAGGGTTAGGCTTAGGGTGAGGGTTAGGGTGTGGGTGAGGTTTAGGCTTAAGGTGAGGGTTAGGGTGACAGTGAGGTTTAAGTATGAGGGTAATGTTTAGCGTTAGGGTTAGCGTTCGTGTGATCTTAAGGCTTAGGTTGAGGGTTAGGCAAGAGTGAGGGTTAAGTTTCGGTTCAGGGTAGAGTTAGGGTGAGGGTGAGTGTGAGGTTTAGGGTTAGGATGAGGGTTAGGTTTAGGGTTAGACTGAGGGTGATGGTGATTGTGAGGGTGAGGGTTAGTTTTAGGGTTAGGGTGAGGGCTAGGGTGAGGTTGAGGGTGATGGTTTCGGTTAGGCAAGTTTTAGGGTTAGGGTGAATATTAGGGTGAGGTTGATGTTTAGGGTTAGGCTTAGGGTGAGTTTTAGGGTTAGGGTTAGGTTTACACTGAGAGTGAGGGTGTGGGTGAGGGTGATGGTTAGGCTTAGGGTTAGGATGAGGTTTAGGGTTAGTGTGAGGGTTAGGGTGAGAGTGAGGGTTATGGTTAGGATTTGGGTGAGGGTGAGGGTGAGGGTATGTTTAGGATTAAGTTGAGGGTGAGGGTTAAGGTTAGGGTGAGGTTTAGAGTGAGGATTAGTGTTAGTGTGAGGGTTAGGGTTATGGTGAGGGTTAGGGTGATGGTTAGGGTAGGGTAAGGGTGAGGTTTAGGGTTAGTGTGAGGATTAGGGTTAGTGTTAGGGTGAGTTTTAGGGTTATGGGTAGGGTTAGGCTAGGGTGAGGGTGTGGGTGAGGGGGATGGTTACGCTTAGGGTTAGGGTGAGGTTTAGGGTGAGGGTTAGGGTGAGGGTGAGGGTTAGGGTGAGGGGTAGGGTTACGGTTAGGGTGAGGGTTAAGGTTAGTGTGAGGGTTAGGGTTAGGTTTAGGTTAGGGTTAGTGTGAAGATAAGGGTTAGGGTGATGTTTAGGGTGAGGGTGAGCGTTAGGGTTAGCGTTAGGATTAGGGTGAGTGTTAGGTTGAGAGTTAGGTATAGGTTTAGGGTTAGGGTGAGGGTTGGGGTTAGGGTTAGGGTAAGGGTGAGGCTGAAGGTGAGGGTATTTTTAGGATTAAGGTGAGGGTGAGGGTGAGGGTGAGGGTTAGGCTGAGGGTGAGGGTTAGGGTTAGGGTTAGGATGAGTGTAAGCATTAAGGTTAGGATGAGGGTTAGGGTTAGGGTGAGGGTTAGGGTTACGGTTAGGGTGAGGGTTAGGTTTAGGGTGAGGGTTCGGGTGAGTGTTAGCCTGAGGGATAGGTTTTTGCTTAGGGTTAGGGTTAAGTATAGGGTGTGGATTAGGGTTAGGTTTAGGGTTAGGATTAGGGTTAGGGTGAGGGTTAGGGTTAGGGTTAGTTTGTGGGTTAGGGTTAGTGTGAGGGTTAGGGTTAGGGATAGTGTGAGGATAAGGGTTAGGGTGAGGCTTAGGGTTAGTATGATGGTTAGGTTTAGCATTAGGGTGAGGGTGAAGGTGAGTTTGAGGGTTAGGCTTAGGGTTAGGGTGAGTTTAAGGGTTTGGATTAGGGTTAGGTTTAGGGTTAGAGTTCGGGTTCGGATTTGTATTAGGGTTAGTGTTAGTGTTAGATTTATTGTTAGGGTTAGGGTGAGGGTGAGTGTGAGTGTGAGCGTTCAGGTTAGGGTTATGGTTAGGGTGAGGGTGGGGGTGAGGTTTAGGTTTAGGAATAGGGTTAGGGTTAAGGTTAGGCTGAGGGGGAGAGGGAGGGTTAGGGTTAGTGTGAGTGTTAGGGTTAGGGTTTGGGTGAGGGAAGGGTTAGGTTGATGGTTAGGGTGTGGGTGATGGTTGGGGTTAGCATTAGTGTTAGGGTGATGGTTAGGGTGAGGGTTAGGGTTCGGGTTAGGCTTTGGCTAAGGGTGAGGGTGAGGGTTAGGGTTAGTGTTAAGGTTAGGGTGAGGGTGAGAGTGAGGGTTAGCATTCGGTTTAGGGTGAACTTTAGGGTTAGGGTTAGGGCTAGGGTGAGGGTTAGGGTAAAGCTGAGGTTGAGAGTGAGGGCTTCGGTTGGGTAAGGCTTAGTGTTAGGATTCGGATGAGCGAGAGGGTTCAGGTTCGGGTGAAGGTGAGGGTTAGGTTGTGGGTGAGGGTTAGGTTTAGGGTGAGGGTTAGTGTGATGTTGAGTGTTACAGTGTGGGTGATGGTTAGATTTTGATTTTGGGTGAGGGTTAGTGTTAGGGTGAGTGTGAGGGTTAGGGTAAAGGGTATGATTAGGGTTAGGGTGAGGGTGAGTTTTATGGTTAGGGTTAGGTTTTGGCTGAGGGTAAGTGTGTGGTTGAGGGTGATGGTTAGGCTTAAGGTTGGGGTGAGGGTTAGGGTTAGTGTGAGCATTAGGGTGAGGGTGAGGGTTTGGGTTATGGTTAGGGTTTGGGTGAGGGTGAGGGTCAGTGTATGTTTAGGATTAAGGTGAGGGTGAGGGTTAGGGTTAGGGTGAGTTTTAGGGTTAAGGTTAGGGTTAGGCTGAGGGTGAGGGTGTGGGTGAGTGTGATGGTTAGGCTTAGGGTTAGGGTGAGGGTTACGGTTAGTGTGAGGGTTAGGGTGAGAGTGAGGGTTAGAGTTAGGGTTAGGGTTAGGGTGAGGGTGAGTGTGAGGGTGAGGGTATGTTTAGGATTAAGGTGAGGGTGAGAGTTAGAGTTAGGGTTAGGGTTAGGCTGAGAGTGAGGGTGTGGGTGAGGGTGATTGTTTGTCTTAGGGTTAGATTGAGGGTTAGGGTTAGCGTGAGGGCTAGGGTGAGAGTGAGGGTTAGGGTTAGGGTTAGGGTTAGGCTGAGGCTGAGGGTGAGGGTATGTTTAGGATTAAGGCGAGGGTGAGGGATAGGGTGAGGTGAGGGTTAGGTTTAAGTTTAGGGTGAGGGTTAGTTTGTGGGTGAGGGTTAGGGTTAGGGTGAGGGTTAGGGTTAGGGTTAGTGTTAGGGTTAGTTTGAGGATAAGGGTTCGGGTGAGGGTTAATGTGTGGGTGAGGGTTAGGGTTAGGTTTAAGGTGAGCGTTAGAGTTAGGGTTAGGGTTCGGGTGAGGGGTAGGGTGAGGGGTAGGGTTAGGATTAGGGTGAGGGTTATGTTTAGTGTGAGGGTTAGAGTTAGGGTTAGGGTTACTGTGAGGATAAGGGTTAGGGTGAGGGTTATTTTGAGGGTTAGCATTAGGGTTGGGGTGAGGGTTAGGTTTAGGGTTAGTGTGAGGGTTAGGGTTAGGGTGAGGATTAGGCTTAGGGTGAGGGTTAGGGTGACAGTGAGGTTTAGGGTGAGCGTGAGGGTTAGTGTTAGTGTGAGTATTAGGGTTAGGGTGAGGGTTAGGGTGAAGGATAGGTTCGGGTTAGGGTTAGAGTGAGGGTTCGGGTGAGAGTTAGGGTAAGGGTGTGGATGAGGCAGAGGGTTAGTGTTAAGATTAGGGTTAGGGTTAGGGTTAGGCTGAGGGTGAGGGTGAGGGTTAGTGTTAGTGTTAGTTTTAATGTGAGTTAGAGTTAGGGTAAAGACTATGGTGAGGGTAAGGATTTGGGTGATGGTTAGGTTGAGGGTGAGTGTTAGGTTTAGGTTTAGGTTCAGGGTTAGGGTTAGTATTAGGGGTAGGGTGAGGGCTAGGGTGAGGGGTAGGCTTTGGGTGATGACTGGGTGAGGGTGAGGGTTAAGCTGAGGGTGAGGTTTAGGGTTAGGTTTAGGGTTAGGGTGAGTGTAAGCT
>NW_027204562.1:0-25113 GCF_024711535.1 Dipodomys merriami
AAAAGTCAGCTCCTTGTCAGCTGTCCTTTCACTAGAAAGAATGCTAGCTGGAGAACCCCCTAGCTATGCTAGGACTATGCCTGGCTATGCTGGATTGAGACCTTTGCTGAGGATTCTGGGCACACAGCAGTGTGAACTTCCTGTATGACTCCCTCCCCTCCTGCAGCTCTTCAATTCCACATCTCTCTGATTTTCCACACCCTAGTGCTGTGGCAGAGTTCTGCACATCTTTCTCTGGAACAGCTTTGTTCTTAAGCTGTGGACATTAGTTTTTGGGCTTCACACAGTACCAGAGTTTGTGAAAAATGGTGACTATCCTGTGAGCCACACTCTTCTAGCCCCATCACTTATTCCATCTGGAGGCTATGGATTCCCCGTGTGGCTGCCAAGAGGGAAGGGCATTTTCAACCAAGTGTCAACTCTCTAGTCTGCTCAGCCAGCTAAAAGAATCCTGGCCCCAGATTAAGCTAGTACTGGAGCTTTGTGGGGAGCAGAGTGGAAGGACAGGCAGACTAGGACCTTGGCCTCTCTTCAGAGGCAACTGTTTGTTATCATCTGGCAATTGAAATTCTGAGGGCAAACTGAAGGTGTTAAGTTGTGCAGCGAAGCTGACTCCCCTTCATTGAGAGAGGGCTAGTGCAAAGTTCCTGAGGAGTTGTACACAGTGGAATAGCTAAAGTCATCATTTTCCACTCCACACTTCTGGCACTCTCTTTTTAGTTTTCTTGGATGACCAGATAAGTACTCATGGCTTCATTGAATGCCCTGTCCTGGATTGCCTTTTCAATGTCAGCTATATTGTACCCCATGTCACACAGAACTGTGACACTAATGGAGTCCAGCTTGCTGGGCAGTGGCTCATCAGGAAGCAGGCCAAACCCCACATCTACAGCCAGCCATGGGTTTCTCAGTGACATCCACAGTCAGCAGTTTGGAAAGTAGATTGTGTCTCTTCGCAGATAGATAAAAGGGAGCTGTGTACATGGCCTCAAGGATGTGTAGCCATGTCTGCCATCTTCCTCCCTTCAAATGGGAACTTTCCTGTTGTCCTCACATACAGAAGCATACCTGGGATCTAAATGTCCTGTTTATAGACATCATACATTTTGTAAAGGAACATTTCACGAGGTCTGAATATCAAGGCTCCACAAAACCCCTTTAGCAACTGCCCCAGCAACACCGTGATGCTCAGCCCCAAATCACTGACTTTGGCATTGCATTTGCCATCCAACAGGATGTTCCTGGGCTTCAGGTATCTGTGTGTGATTTCGTTCTTGTGAAGGTATTGCATAGCACTCACCATCTGCTTGAACAGCCTCCTGGCTTCATAATTGACTAGGTGGTGGCAGGAGGATTTGCCAGTCAACCCTATCCTGTACTGGCTGTTTTTACTACATTTTGTCACAACTCACTTTCAAGGCCTTTTGAGTCAGGGTGGGTGGAGTTCCTGCCTCTTGTCTCTTGAAGGGTTATTCATTTGCTTTGAAATTAAAATGTCATCAATTTGAAATTATTTACATTGTTTCAAAACCAAACAAATTGATGTTCGTATGTTTTTTGGTCATGTGCGGGCTTGAACTCAGGGCCTGGGCACTATTCCTGAGCTCTAATGCTCAACCACTTTGAGCCACAATGCCACTTACAGTTTCCTGGTGGTTAACTGAAGATAAGTATCTCATGGGCTTTCTACTCAGGGTGGCTTTGAACCTAGAACCTCAGATCTCAGTCCCCCAAGGAACTAGGATTACAGGTGTGAGCCACCAGTACCTGGCACAAATAGGATTTTAAAAAGATGCCAAGTTTAACCTTAGGATAAGACCATGAGGTCCGAAGGGCTGAGACCTTACCATAACTGTTGCTGAGTAGTTCAAGTTCTTGTCTGCCATTGCTCTGTAAAGGACTCTCTGTTTATCTGAGTTTGCCCATAGCAATGTTTTTATTTTGTATTTTATTTCATTTTTAAAAGGTTTCAGTGACATTATTTTCCAAATATGTTTATGGAACAGCCACCATTGTCAATTGCCGGAAGTGGAAAAGTTCCCAAGGTGTTATTCTTAATAAGTCATTACTAACTATTATGATGCAGGATGGAACTCTTAATGGCTCTTGAAGGAAGATAGAATCTTTCCTAATTAGGTTTTTATATTCTATAAGTAATTGTACAGGACTCAGAATGTGCGTTAGTGGTAGAGTGCTCACCTAGCATGCACAAAGCTCTGCTTTTGCTTCCTCAGTTCCACATACATAGAAAAGCCAGAAATGGAGCTGTGGCTCAAGTGGTAGAGTGCCTCAAGCAAAAGAAGCTCAGAGACAGTGCCAAGGCCAAGTTCAAGACCCAGGACTGGCAAAAAAAAAAAAGAGACAGGGGTAAATGATCTGAATAGAAATTTCCAAAAAGAAGAAATGCAAATAGGCAAAAATATATGAAAAAATGTCCAGTGTCTATAGCCATGCTGGAAAACTTTTAAAAAATCAAAATGATAGAAAGATAACACATGCTGGCCAGGATGAAGAGAGAACTCCTGTCAGACAGATTGTAAATTGATACAAGCATTATGGCAAACAGTTTGAAGGTCTCTAAATAAATACATGAACTCAAGTACAATTATAATATGTCTATTTCTAGATTATTTATAGCAGCTCAGGTATAGATTCAGTCTAAATGTCTATCAATGGAGAAATTGGTAATGGTCTCTCTCTTTCACACACATATATACATGCACACACACATACATACTCACACACACATACACACACACACACACACACACAAACACACACAAAGGAGAATTTTCCAAGCATAACAGTGATTGGAAAGCTATCATTTCGTGACAAATGGAAGCAAAGATTAAGTAAAGTTATCGAGACAAATGGCCCAGGATCGCTCAGATATGTAGAGAATAATGTTGACCATGGACTAGTGCTGGCCAGAGGTTGGGAAGGAGGGATGAAAAGGGGGAAGGTGAGGTTTGTTTGATCAGTGTGTGTCATGTCCTGTGTACGATTACTACTTGCTTATAAAAAGCATCAATATTAAGATAGTCATCTTCCATTTCCAGAAGAGAACCATTTCTCTCTGCCTAGATGACACCACTGCAGCCTAGGCCCCTGCCCCTGTCCCTAGCTGGTCTTCCCATTCCCCCTTCCCTGTCCCTCCCAAAATCATCCTTGTAAACACAACCCACAGCATACTATTCTCTGTCTGTTTATGAGTGTGGGTGGGTGCAAGCACAGGCCAATACGTGGGCTTGAAGTCCATGTTCAAGGTGAGTGCTCTACTCCTTAAGCCACAGCTCCACTTCCAAGTTTTCTGGGGTCATGCACTTTCCTACACAGGATAGATTTTAATAATGACCTGGCAGCAGCCAGCCATAGAATACTTTTTTATCTGCATGCATGTTGTTTTTACTGTAGCACCATTCACAATAATATAGGGTATCATTCAAGTGTCAATCACTGGACCAATAAAAAGACAGTACATACATATTGTAGTACATTATTCAGCCTAAAAAAATAAACAATAAATTTTCCTGGCTCTGGTGGCTGCTGCCTGTCATCCTAACTATACATGAGATAGGAGGATTGAAGTCAAAGCCAGCCCAGGCAGGAAAGTCCATGAGACTCTTACTTCAAATATCCATCAGAAAACCAGGAATGGAGCTGTGCCTCAAAGAGGTAAAGTGTTAGCCTTGAGCTAAATGCTCAGGGACCACTTACTGGCCCTAATTCAAGCACCAAAAAGGAACCAGAAAAAAGAAACCAACACTCAGACACTATGGATGGAACTGGAGGACACTCAGTTTCATGAAGTAATACAGGCAGAGGAACACCAATATCAAACATACCCTTTCATATTGGAAGAAATGTGGCTTTAGAATAGACAGGAGAACTACAGGACATTGTTGAAGCATGATGGGTCACCCCTCTGCCCACAGCCTCCTTTGGTGAAGGAGGCTTCTCTGATCCTGTCTCTCTCCACTGAGCCCAGGCTTCCTTGCTGCAGCCACACTGGCATTTGTACTGTACCAGCTGGGGGCCACTGCTATTCCAACTGCCTGGAATGCTTTTCCCAACACCCAGCTGCTCAATCCCCTATCCTTCCCCAAAACCCCCTTGCCAAAAAGGTCTCCTCTGATACTTAAAAATAAAACCTTGTGCACATGTGTACACAACACACATCTGCAAACGCACAAAAACATAGAGTATTTCGAACACTCATCCTGAATTTTTCTGCCTTAATCTTCATTTTCATATATACTATGTGGTATTTTTGTAAAGTTTGGGTATTCTCATTCTCCATGCTTGAGTGTAAACTCACAAAGAGAGGTATTTTTATGCTGTTCCCAGCATTCTGTCAGTCTTCAGCATGATGTGACTGATCCTGTGGGCACTCAGTAAATGTCCATTGAATGAAAGCCTACCTATTCCCTCACACACTTATTCAACAAGTATACTGCCATACATGGTCAAAGCTCTTTCCCACTGTTTTCCCATGACTCCTCTCCACAGCCCCTGTCACCCTTGCCTCGTGGTCTCCCCACCTGTGTTTCCAAGCCCTTTGCCTGAAGTTTCTGCCCCTCAATCTTACATATGGAGATGGTGTACACACACCAAATAACCTGTTCCTCCTCTGGGAAGCCTTTCCATACATTAGGCACCCTCTCTACTGCTCTGGGACTACTAGAAACTAGCCTCAAGACAAACCCACTGACATGAACTGAAGTCTACTCCCTCATTTCAGGACGCCTGAGACAAAGAAAAAGAACTTAGAAACCATGGAAATTCACAGTTCTTCCCTCCCGACCCACCCACTTCACTGAACAATGATCCATGTGGAATTCAGGTGTCCCTAGTTTCCTACTCTCAGCTCTCCTTCAGCATTAGGGTCAGCCCTGTCTATCAGCAAGGTGCCCATTTCTTGTATACTTTTGGCTCTCAGTGCTTCTGTCACAAAAATCCTATCTTATTCTCTGGGAAGAGCTCTGTTCCCTAAATAACCCAGAGGTATACCCTGTTTCACTGGGAGCCTCAGTCTTCTCCTGCTGCAAATCTCATCAGTCTGCCCTACATGCTCAGCCTCTTGACTCCAGTGAACATACAGCAGAGGTCCAATGTGTCCAATTCCTCCTCATCACACACCTGTCACCCAAAGGCAGAATCACCCTCAGTACTTCCTCTGTGTCCTCTAATGTCCTGCTGAACAAATATCCCAGTGGTGGAGGTTCATATCTAATCTTACTGAAGTTCTGCTCATGTCTGCATGTACTCATCTCCATCCACATGCTCCTATATTTTCATTCTTTCTTAGGTCTCTTGCTCATTCAAAGGTTTCTCCACCTCTAGTTGATAGGAAGGAAAAGTATTATATTTCCTACATTTTTTGGTTCAAAAATGGGCTCTGGAGGTTTATAGTGTGGCAATATTTGAAACAGCTTCCTCCACACTATGTGCCCTAGGACAATAATCAGGCCCTACTCTTCTTCCATAAGACCTAGAGGCTTCCCCTGAGAACTGCCAGGGAAAAGGAAACACCATGTCCAAAGCCTGCTGCTCTGGGGAAGGGGGGTGTCAACTGGAAGCATCTTTGGGGACTCAAAGGGTCTCTCCTAAGAATCTGACATGTCTCAGTGCTGAAACCCTTGTATTATGGAAATGTAATTCTCTGTCCATTTTCCACAGCAGCCCAACCCAACACCCTTTCCTTCCCCCAAACATTTCTAAGTTGTCCCTCATACAAGTATACAAATTCCTTTTGTAATTACAGAGAAACCAACCTGTGCTGTACCAGATTCACAAATTCTAGGTGCTGGAGGTTCACCTGTATAATCCTAACTACTGCACACGCTGACACTGAGAAGACTGTAGATAAAGCCAGCTTGAGCAGACTCCATGTCCAACTCAGTAGAAAATCAGGACTAGAAGAGTGACTCCACTGGTAGAACATCAGCCAGAAACACATTCACACTCAAGAGAGAGAAAGGGAAAGAGGGGGAGAAGGAAAATGGACAGAGAGAAAAACAGAGGGACATGCATACATACCTAAAGACAGAGAGACAAAGAGACAAATTCAGGAGAAAGGATTGAGTGAGAAGAAATGGGATAGGGAGAAGAGAAAGATTAGAGGGAGGAGAAAAGGAGAGGGTGTAAAAAAGGAGAGATTAAAGACATTAGAGGGGAGGAGGGCCCAAGGAAAGGCCACAGAGGGAAAAGGACACTGAGAAAGAGAAAAAGAACAAAGTTCAAGCCAGCACACTCCCAAATGCATACACACAACAAACAAAAAGACAAGAAAAAGCATTGAGAAATCATGGAAATTAATAGTACTTCCTTCCCCACCCACCCTATTCACTGAACACTGTTCCATGAGTTCAGCATTCCTTACATTCCTCCTCAGGTCTCTTTCAGCATCAGTATCAACCCTGTCTTAAACCAGTTATGCATCCTTTGCCTATTTGGACCCTTATTGCTTCTCTCACAGGAAACCCATCTCATTCTTTGAGAATAGCATTGCTTCCCAAATACCCCTGAGCATTACCACTGATCTATCAGGAGCTCCAGCCCTCTTCTTACTGCTAATCTCATTAGTCTACTCTGCGGGTTCAGCCACCTGACCCAGTGTACACATAGAAAAGGCCAGGTTTGCCCAACTCCTCCCCATCACACACTTGGCACCCAAAGGCAATATCAATCCTCAGCACTGCCTCTGTGTGCAATTCTAATGCCCTGGGTGAACCAATACAAATATTCTAGTGTGAAGGCTCACATCTTACCGAATTTTGTTCTTGTGGGGAAGCAGTCATCCCAGGCCACCCAACCACGGGTGTGGTCCATATACAACCAAAGTCCATCCAGGCTATGTCCTTAAACAGATCCCAGTTTATCTCCATGATTCCTCAGGTCTCCTGTTCCTTGATCACCTCTAGCTGAAAAGAAGGGAATGTATTTTAAATCATACACTTTGTGATTCCAAAAATGGCCTCTTGATGTTCAGAATGTTCAAATATTTAAACTTGGCTCTGATAGCATTCTTTATTCCCCAAGGAGAAAAATTGGGCTCTGCTAAAGTCTTTACTGGGAAACAGATGCACCATGTACAAGCTGGGTGCTCTGGGAAAGGGGGCCTCTCTGGGGACTCATAGAGTCTCCACTAAGAATCTGACACCTCTCAGTGTACTTGTACAGTGCACATGTCATCCTTCCCTGTCCATTTACACCAACCCATCACCCCTTCCTTCCACAAACAATTTTTTTTAATTTAATTTAATTTTATTTGTGAACATACTGTACAGAGGAGTTACAATTACATGGGCAGGATAATGCATACATTTCTTACCAAGCATTGCAGCCTCCTCCTTTGTTTACCCTTCACATCCCTTCCCAGCCTCCCCCCTAACCCCCAATCCCAATCCTTCTCCTTCCCCCCCTCCCCCCCTACACCGACGTTGTAAAGCTCGTTTTGGACATGACAACTTGTACTTCTCCTTGTTGCAACAGGTTCCACAAACAATTGTAAGGTGACTCTTACACAGCTGTCCCTCACATAAATACACAAATCCCCTTTCAAAATAGAGAAACTAACCTTTGCCACACCAGATTAACAAAGCCAATTGCATTCCCTGATGCTGTAGGCTCTTGTCTGTAATCCTACCTATCTCCCAAGGTGACACCTTGAAGACTGCATTTACAGCAAGTCTGGGAAATCTCCATCTTCAAGGAAATAGAGAAATGCAAGCCTGAACTGTAACTCAAGCAGGAGAGAACCAGACATAGCCATGAAAACTGAGAAAGAAAAAAAGAGGAAGACAGAGAGGGAGAAAGGGAAAGAGGGAAAAAAGGGAGAAGTGCACAGAGAGAGGAGGAGTGAGGGAGGTGGATGGAGAGAGAGACAGATTCAAGGGCAGGGAGAGAGTGAGAGGGAATGGTAGAGGGTAGTAGTAGAACATCAAGAAGAGGAACAGGAGAAGTAGAATAGGAGTAGTTATGGGAGGAATGAAAACAAAGGAAGAAAAATGGTGGGCAGGGGCAGGGAGAAGGTGAGAAAAGTGGAGAGAGAACAGAGAAGGCAAAGGAAATAGAGCATAAGAAAAAAAGCACTGAGGTGTAGCAGCACACATTCACAAACACATACACACAACAAACAAAAGGAAAAAAATAAAAGAATAGGAATTGAGAAATCTTACAAATCAATAGTTAATTCCTTCCCAACCACTGTCTTCACTGGGTGGAAAATGTCTAGTGTGCCCGACCAGCTAAAAGAATCTAGGCCCCAAATGTAGCTGGAACTGGAGCTCTGCAGGGTGTAGAGTGGAAGGACAGGCAGACTGGCACTTCGGGCTCTCAAGAGGTAACTGAAATTTTGAGGACAAGCTGAAGGTGTTATATCCTGAAGAAAAAGTGACTCTTTTTCGTGGAGAGGGCTGGTGGGATTGTCATCAGGAGGTGTGCATGGTGGACTAGCCAAAGGCATCGTTTTTTATTCCACACTTCTGGTATTCTCCTTCAAGTTTTCTTGGATGAGCAGGTAGGTGCCCATGGCTTCATTGAATGCTCTGTCCTGGAATGTCCTTTCAATACCAGCTAGGGTGTACCCCATGTTGCCCATGACTGTGACAATAATGGGGTCCAGCTTGCTGGAAAGTGGCTCATCAGGAAGCAGGCCAAATCCCACACCTAGAGTCAGCCATCAGTGCTCCATTATCTCCTCAATAGCAGGCCTCAGATTGAAGCCCACAGTCAGCAGTTTAGGAAGGAGATCATGTCCCATTGCAGTTGGTAAAGGGGACCGGTGTACCTGGCCTCTAGGATTTGTTTCCGTATCTGAGTCATTTTATTCCCCTCAAATGGGAACTTTCCCATTGTCATCATATACAAAAGCACGCCTAAGTTCCCAAATGTCCACCTTGTACCCATTGAACATGTTCTGTAGGTACATTTCAGGGGGTGGAATAGCAAGGCTCCACAAACCCCCCTTTAGCAACTTCCCTGTCACCCTGATGCTAATGACAAAATCACTGACCTTGACATTGCAATTGGTATCCAATAGGACGTTGTCGGCCTTCAGGTCTAGTGTGCAATTCTGTTCTCATGAATGTAGTGAACATCACTCGTGATCTGCTTGAACAATCTCTTGGCTTCATATTCTAATAGGTGACTGCAAGGGGATTTATTGCCCCACCCCAAGAGATAGCCCCGAGTGTCCAGCTCAGTGACAAGGTACACACAGTCTTCATCCTCCATCACCTGGAACAATAGTATGATGTGTGGGTGATATACACTCTTCACAATGGCTACTTCATTTTCTATCTCATGGCTTTTTAGATCGTTCTTTGGGAGAACTTTGACTGCCACTGTGGTGTCTGTGAGGCAGTGATGGGCCAGCTTCACATAGCCACAGCTGCCATAACCGATGATCTCTGTCAAGTTGTACTGTCCAATGACAGTGATCTCCTCCTCCTTTGGGGAGGAACTAAAGTTGTACATTAACATCTTGCCCCTGGGATGGCAAGTGATCAAGCTTAAGAATTACCTAAGATGATCTCAATGAAGTTGACAACTAATAAATCTTAAGAAACGGAAGGTAAACTACTAACAAAGTAAACACAACCCCCAGATGAGTAAATGAATTCCCCAAACCCAAACAACACAACCACCACCCCCCCCACACCCAATGAAAGTAACCAAGTAGCTCTAGGTTAGCGGGTCACCAAGTAAAAGCTCCCAGTGCTGTAACTGAAAAAGCTGGAGAGAAGCTGCCTCATATGTACCCTGCTGGGCACGCCTCACAATGCCCTGTGATGTCGGGGGAAATGGACCAATCACAAGTCAGGCCATTGACATCAGTGAGGAAGTGAACCAATCAGAGCCCAGTGCACACCCTCTGGCAGTTAGGTACTTGGGCCAGGAAGTCTGTTGCCAACAACACTGGGCACATGGGAGGATGCTCTTACTGCTACCATGACAGCCATGTGGGAACCATGAGGACATTGGCCAGTGGCCCTCATCTTCGGGGTTGGGCATCCTAAGAAAACCCCTGTGAGGACATCACCCAGTGGGGTATTGATGAACCCCAGAGAGTGAGACAATCCATGGAGGCACAGTGAGAAGTGAACAAAAGAAATTTATTTACACTATTTACACCAGAAAGGTGTCTTGAGACTACCTTGTCCTGGGTTAGATACCCAGAACCAAGAGCAGCCTCAACCACCAAACCTCCAATAGGCAGTCCTGACACTCCAACCTTTATTGGTTGGTCTGCAAACCACAAATTAGTCGGTCCACAAACCTACAAACCTCAGATCTCCAAAGCTCCAAACCTCCAAAGGGGAAGGCTTTTCCCTTTCTTCCCTTCTTCCCCCACATGCAGACCTCTCCACTGTCCACAGGCCTCTCTAGAGGATGGTCCCAAATGGCCTCCAGAGGAGGCCCCGAATGACCTCCATAGGAGGTCCCAACAGGTCCCTCCAGGAGGTCCTGAGTGACCTCCGGAGGATGTTCCAAATGTCCCCTCAAGAAATCCCTGAAGGGCTGGGAAGGTGGCTCAGTGGTAGAGCGCTTGCCTTGCATACTTGAGACCCGGGTTCGATTCCGCAGCTCCATATAAGCAAAAAGAAGAATAGCCGGGGGGCTGGGAAGGTCGCTCAGTGGTAGAGTGCTTGCCTTGCATGCATGAGGCCCTGGGTTCGATTCCTCAGCACCACATACACAAAAAGAAAAAAGCCGGAAGTGGCACTGTGGCTCAAGTGGTCGA
Source organism: Dipodomys merriami (assembly GCF_024711535.1). NCBI lineage: Eukaryota > Metazoa > Chordata > Mammalia > Rodentia > Heteromyidae > Dipodomys > Dipodomys merriami. The sequence goes on from NW_027204562.1 coordinate 10,748, forward strand.
GCACTAGCCTTGAGCTGAAGAGCTGAGGGACAGTGCCCAGGCCCAGAGCTCAGGCCCACAACAGGACTACAAAAAAAAAGTCCCTGAATAGCTCCTCGAGAAGCCCCAAAGGACCTCTCAAGGAGGTCCCAAGTGGCCCCTCGAGAAGCCCCAAATGGCCTCTCAAGGCTTGCCCTGTCCTCCACAAGCCTACCCTGCCCTACTGCAGCAGGCTTTCCCCTCCTGCCATCTCTCTCCCTCCACTCCCACTCCTCTCCTTCCTCCACACTCAGTTCCTGCCTCAGGACTCCTGGTCTTTCCCTTCTCTCCTCTCTTCAGGACACCTGGTCTCCTCTGGACTCCCCTCTCCACAGGAGTCCAGTTGTCCTCCGGACTCTTCCCTTCTCCCTCCCAATGTGTTTTCCCCCTAACGTCCTCCCTGGCCTTGGAGCATGCAGCCTATATACACCCAGATAGGCTGCAGCCCTGTCCCACAGTCAGGTTTCAAACTGACATTAGTGCTCATCCCCCAAGCTGCCCAAGTCCAATTCCAATAGGCAGCTCACTATGTGCATGTCTCCAGGAGCATGCCCCTCCCCCTTTTGGTGGCATGCTCCACCCCTTTCAGTGGCATGTCCCAGCCATGGCACGCCCCTCCAGTGCCCCTTGGGGTGGTGACATCAGTCTCTCAATACCCTGCTCTATCCAGGGGCTGGGTCTGTGGAGTTGTGAGGCTTGAATCTTGATGCCGCTCCCCTTCCAGCAGGCTGGACCATGGGACAACACTATTGGCCCCCGCTGATTTTTGGGGCACCACGGGTTATTACAGAGACTATCCTTGTACAGAAATTATAACACTGTCCTTTTCACATAGCATGGTCTACATCTAATTGCAAGGGAGCCTGAGATATGGAGATTTTGTAACGATTCAACTCAAAAATGTCTTTCCACTTGAGAAGAGAGACCAGACATCCAAGATGAAGTCATAGTTTTGTCCACATCTGCCATTCTCATTTCTGATTCCAGTTTGAATTGGTTCCTGTGATGCTTTGTACCTCTTTTTTACTGTTTTTGATTCGCTTAATCACTTTTTTCAATCTTTATTTATCCCTCACAGGTTAGAAATAAAGTATCTTGCTTTTACATTTTTTAGTACCATTGTCTCAGATTTTAATATGTCTATAATTGTTCTAATAAAAACCATACACAAAATATGTCTTATCTCAGAGGCAGACTCCTATTTTATGGACCATGGACCTGAAGTTTATTTCATTTGAGAGGTCTTTTATTCTTTATTTCATTTATTTATTCATTTATTTTTGGCCATGGAGCTTGAACTCTGGACAGACCTGGGTGCTGTCCCTCAGTTCTTCAGCTAAAGCCTAACACTCTACCACTTGAGCCACAGTGCCACTTCTGGTTTTCTGGTGGTTTATTGGAGATAACAGTATCATGGTCTTTCCTAGCTGGGCAGGCTTTCAACTGCTATCCACACATCGAAGCCTCTTTAGCTAGGATTTTACACATGAACCACCACTACCCAGCAACTTGAGAGTTCTTTTTAAGGGAAAATAATTAATGATTTGTCAGGCATTGGTGGCTCCCACCTGTAATTCTAGCTACTCAGGAGGCTGAGACCTGAGGATCTTGGTTTGAATCCAGCCTGGGCAGAAAAGTCCATGAGACTCTTCTTGAAAATGACAAGATAACCTCAAGTGTCCCTATGCCTCAAAGTGGATGAGAGCTAGCCTTAAGCAAAAAAAAATCTCAGGGACAGCACTCAGCCCCTATGTTCCAGTCCCAGGACTGGCAACAACAGCAGCATTAAAAAGGAGCTGGGTGTAATAAAGCCTTATTCACAAACACAGAATGCAGAAGGTAGAGGCAGGAGGTTCAGAGATTGAGGCCATCTTGGCCTTTATAGTGAGTTACACTTCAACCTGGACTACATAGCAAGATTTAGTTCTAAAAAAAAACCCTCTTCCCCCTAAAACATGCAGGAAGTTCACTTACAGATGAATCTCAGAGAGCTGTTCCTCCATAACCCTATTTCATTTTGTCAAATATTGTCACCTACTACTTCATTCTTTCTTTTTCAAAAAGTCTCCATAAGTAGTTGCTGACAGTTATCATTGTTGGGTCATACATGAGGGTTATTTAGACATCCCAACATATACTTTTTCCCTATTCTTGATTCTTTGAATTCTCTCCCCCCTTCCTTTCCTTTGTTTACCCTTCCTTTTCTTTACTAGTTCCTCCTTTTCTCTTCATGTGCTTGTTGTAATAATTCATCCCTTTTGTCTGTCCCTTCCTTCCTTCCTGAGATAGAATTGGGTGATATAGCGCAAACTATTCTGGAATTTATGTTCTCGCTGCCTCAGTGTTCTGACTGACAGAAATACAGGAGTACACTGGCATGACTGGAAAATTCCAAATGGTAGAAAATACTGGACCATTATCTTTTTTCCATAAAGTTCTCCCTAGATTCCCTAGACTCTTCACAGACATGAGGCTGTTTCATGTCTTATATGTCTCTTAGGCTCTTTTCTGAATTTCCTTTTTTGTTTCCTGTCCCATTCAGTGGCCCTTAGCCTTGGGGTGGTTCCAACCAATGCCAGGCATACCCAACCCTCCCTGGGACCAAGTATCTTGGGCACAGGCTCATTCAGGCACTAAATATGACAGAGCATAGATGAAGTGTACATAGTCCCTTCCTTTCAGGACCCATGAGCCTATTAGCTGAGCAGATCCCCTTAAGGGAACACACTCTGAAAGGAAGTTCCAGATCAAAACCATACCAATCTCGACAATCCCTTGCAATCTCACATTTTTCTGATATTGCCATGTCTAGTTATTTCTAGTGAATAGAACATGGCAGAAATGAGAGATATCATTGTTCAGATTGCAATATAAATAGCCGTTGCTCTCACAGTAGGATCTCTTTCTCTTGCTCTCTCTTGCTCTCTCCTTCTCTCTCTCCTTCTCCTATACTCTTTGCCCTGGGTGAAACAAATGCATGTGTGAGCAGTCTACGGAGAAGGCTCCATGACAAGGAGCTGCAGCTCCAGATGACAGCTGGAAGACATGAGTGGGAAGCAGTCAAGCCTGGAAGTGACTCTGACTTAAGTCCAGGTTTTGAATCTATCTCTTTTGGTTTCTGAATAATAATCAGCTGGGCACAACACAACTTCCCCAATGAGAAAATAATACCCAAAGGTGGCAGGTGGCCATTCCTACAGACTATGCAGAAACCATGTCCAGAATGGCAAAAAGTAGACTTTTTTCCAAGTCTTTGATGCCTTGGCAGACAGTCTCCTCCAGCGAAGTCTCTCATTCCTATCATGCAACAGAACCAGGCTGCTGCATCTTTCCACTGCAGATGAGTGCCCTGCAGTGATTTAAACAATGGCCAGAAAAAGGATGAGACCACCTTGGTAAAATGCATCCAGCTGTAACAAGGATGTTACATTCTGAAGTCTCTTTACTGCATGTAGGACCAGATACTGTGGTTCCAAATAGCATGCCCTTTGGCTTTGTGAGACAGAAATCTTGACTTCCATCTAGAAAGATGGGCAAAGAAAAAGAAGGTCCTTGGCTAGGTTTCTCATGACAGAGCAGTTTGATACCAGATGAGGCCAAGAGTCACAGGTACTATATCTCTGCAGAAACCTGTCCCCAAAGAAGAGTGATGGATGGAAGTCAGCTCAGAGAGAATGAGTGAGTTTCAAAGTAGTGCTTACTAGCATCTTGGGATGGCCCCTGGCTTCTGGCTTGATTAACCATCTCTGCTAAGTGTGTCTGAAGATGTATAAGCACAGGCTTTCTAAACCATAGAAATAAATGATACACACAAACAAAAACTCCCACAGAGCAGGTTAAAGGTCAAGCTTGTCCATTCCAAGTCAATTGACCTGATTCAACACTTCAAGTATGTGCCAGGTGCTGGTAGCTCATGTCTGTAATCCTAGCTACTCAGTAGGCTGAGGATGGTGGTTTAAAGTCAGTCTGGATAGGAAAGGCTGTGACAGACTTTTCTCCAAAAATCACTCAGAAAGCTAGAAGTGTCATGGCTGCTCAAATGGTAGAGTGCTTGCCTTGAGCTGAAGAGCTGAGGGACAGCTCCCAGGCCCAGAGTTCAAGTACTATGACTGAGAAAAAAAAAGAAGTGCCTATGAATCAATTCTTACATGTTGTTTTTCCCATATAGAAGATCTGTAAGAAGCCGGTGGTGGCTCACACCTATCCTAGCTACTCAGGAGGCTGAGATCTGAGGATCGAGTTTCAAAGCCAGCCCGCGAAGGAAAGTTCATGAAAGTCATCTCCAATAAACCACCAGAAAACCAGAAGTGGACCTGTAGCTCAAGTGGTAGAATGCTAGCCTTGAGCTGAAGAGCTGAGGGACAGTGATCAGGCCCAGAGTTCAAGCCCCATGACCACCAGAAAAAAGAAAAGAAAAGAAAAGAAAATCTGTATGAACACATCAGTAATGTTTTTTGCATGCAAAAAATGATACCTGTTGTTGCAGAGAATAATTACACATGTTTGAAATCTCCAAATCTTGATTTTCTATTATGTAAGGATCATCCAAATCTATCTTCACCAGTTCATTTTATTCTTAAGAATCATCCTAAGAATTGTGTTTTATTTATTATTATTCACACACACACACACACACACACACACACACACACACACACACACACACACACACACACACACAAGACTGCAGCTTAAAATTACAAGTCAGGCATTTAAGTGTGGAATCTAGAATTGGAACCCAGCTCCAACCACACTCATGTCCACAACTCGATGAAGAGGAATGCAAGCAAGCAATTACTTGATGATGTTTTTGGTTAATTTTGCTGTACCACTTGAATAACAGCTCCACTTCTGGCCTTTTGGTGATCAATTGTCAATAATAGTCTTAAAGATCTTTCCTACCTGGGTTCACTTCCAACTGTGATCTTCAGATCTCAGCCTCTTGAGAAGCTCTGCTTTAGGTGCTTTGTTTCCCTGAAAGCCCAAATAAATTTATAGCTATAAAAGAGGATGGGGGCGGGGGAGGGAGGATGTATCTGATTTGTTAGCCAAGCTCCAAGAGCCAAGTATCACTTTTTTTCACCCATTTAGACTTAGAAAAATATGCATATCTAGATATGAACATTTTTACAGACATGACTAGAGAACATGATTTAAAGGTGGAACTACAGGGATAAAAGGGAGGGAGAATGATAGGGTATAAATAAGATTAAAATACATTGTGACTACGTAAGAAAATGGTATAAGGAGACACATTTAAAGCTACTGAATGAGGTGGTAGAGGGATATGGAAACTCAGGATCCAGCAGGCACTGTTCCTTAGCTATTCTGCTCAAAGATATTGTTCTATCCCTTGATCCACAGCTCCACTTCTGGCTTCTTGATAATTAATTGGATATAAGTGTCTCACAAAATTTTCTGTCCCAGTTGGCTTTGAATCAAGATCCTTGGATTTCAGCCTTCTGAGTATCTAGGGTTGCAGGTATGAACCACCAATGCCTGCCTACATTTGTTTCAAGGATAGAACAAAAGAAAGTGATGGAGGAGTGAGTTTAACTGAGATGCAGTGTATGCATGTATGGAAATATCCTGAGATCTTTCTTTAGACAACTAATTACATGATAAGAATCATCTTTAAAAAGAGTTTGTTCTGGGTGCCAGTAACACACTCCTATAATCCTATCTACTCAAGAGGCTGAGATCTGAAGATCACACTTTGAAGTGAACACAGTCAAGAAAGACCATTAAGCCTCGTATGGCCAATTAATCACCAAAAGGCCAGATGTGGCAAGTGGTACAGTGCTCGTTTTAAGTAACAATTAAAACAACAATGTCAAAAAAGCCATGCTCAGACACAGCTCCCAGGCCTGGAATTCAGGCTCAAATATATTTACTGATGAGTTTATAAGCTAAATTTAGCTTCCACGTAGAAGGGGAAACAGGCATTGACTTCATTTAATATTTTTTGAATGTAATGTTTTGAATGTAACTTAAATCTCATTTTTGGTGACATTAAATGCCAGCTCACCAGGAGTTCCCCACCTCCCCAACAAACACACACACACACACACACACACACACACACACACACACACACACACACACACACACACACACACACACACACACACACACACACACACACAGAGGACTAGAAACTGACCAAGGTAAGAATCGCTTCCTGCATTTCTAGTGAAAAAGACAATTGAATGATGCTCATTTGTAGTTGGATAGTCTTATTTTTTCGGTGGTGGGGCTTGAACTCTGGGCCTGGGAACTATCTCTCAGCTCTTCAGCTCAAGGTGAGCTGAAGTACTCTACCACTTGAGCCACAGCATCACTTCCAGTGATGCTCATTTTTATCTTAGTCTTAGCATTCAAGATATCCAGTTTTCCCCCGAGACTGATTTTATGGAGCTCATCCAGTGCTGAAGTTCATGAATTTTAGTGGGCTGTTGAATGAAACAAAGATTGATACACAGAGCATTCTCCTAAGTGGTCATAGAAGACCAGATAATGATTGTATCCCGTGATCATGTTGACACAGTCAGTGATGGAGATGACTCATACATGTCAGTGTTCATAAGGTTTGAAAACATATTTTATGTACCTCAAGAAAGAAAACATCATGAGTGAGTGAGAGATCTGGGTCTGAATCACACAGTAGCCATACTCTGGGCCCTGGCTCTCCCTCTACATATAGCTGTCATCCCAGCACTATGGAAGATGGTCAAACAACAGCAGGTAAGCTGAGCAAGTAAGTCTGCTTCAAAATGGAAAAGACCATCTGACCTGTGGTTGGAATTGGCATATTTGTGGAATATTCTGCAATATCCTTATGCCTAAATTCAACTCAACCTAAAACATGGGAGGTGCAGAAAGACTCCAAGGTAGGCCTCTTGATAGATCTCAAGGAGTGGGAGAAGAGAGCAGGAAGGGCAAGGCATAGCTCCCAGTTATCCTCTCAGTCTCTCTGTTCCTTATGCTCCATTCCCCAAGCAACCACAGGAGCCACAACTCAGGACAAAAATGAGAAAAATGTATCTCTCTGGTCACAGGAGTTGGGGTCCCAAGATTGACTGACTGATTTTGTTCTCTGTTCTCCTGAAGGTTCACCCTGGATTTGAACACATTTTAGCAAATGTATGACAGAAAGGAAGCACGAATGGATGCAGAAGATTTCACACATCATAGAGATAGGGGATCATCCTGACACTAGAGCCCCCTTCTGTCACCTCAACAAATGAAGGCCTTGATTCCAAGGCCTTTGGAACCCTGGTTTCTTCAATACAATTAATATTGTACTTAGCATGCAGAAACATGGCTTGTGTTTTCATGGGTCCCACAGTTGTTTTGAAAAGTAAGAGAATGCTTTCTCAACCTTTTAAAACATTTTGCTAAAAAGAAATGAAACCCTAGAGATTTGAAGCAAATGACCATGTATGGCATCTTCTAAGTGTCAATATTCCTTCCAACCCACAGTGGAAAATTGCCCAGTAACGTATACAATACAGTTATGACCCTGTAATTAATTACCTTTATTACAAGTGAAAAACAAGATTTAAAGTTACATTTCTGATCCAATTATTAACTGCCTGCTTTGCAAGTGCAAAAAATGTTTTAAAAATGCTCACAGGGTATGAGAGAGCAAACTATGATTGACTAAGATAGATAAAAGGTAGGTTGTATTACAAAGCTATCATTTAAAGTAAGTTGGCAATGTCATCTAAAGCATCCACCCCTCAAGGATGGACAGAAACACATGCTCCCATAAACCAGTTTGGTCAAAGAAAGTCATAGGGACATTCAATGTTTCTGACCTTGCATTCTGCAGATGATGCAACTGAAGCACCAGATGGAAAGGGGACAAGTCCCCTGTGGACAAAATCCAGGTGGTGGTGGCCATGCAATGATAATGGTCCCTTGGCATTCTGGTGTCAACTCTGCTCAAAACCAGATGTCCTATGCTCCTGTGAAAAGATAGAGAAAATGAGGTTGTTGGTGCAAGTTTCACAGGAAGTGCTAAAGACTCATGTGAGCGAAAATGACATCCTTTTTCTACTCTTAGGCTTCTCTGAATTATCAGTATGCCATTGTACACTGTGAATCTCTTAGTGGACATCTATTGTATACAAAGCAGGACTTCATCCCCACTGTCAACTCCTTTCTCCAAATCTCCATCTTTTCTTGTATCAACAGGAGTAACAGACCTCCTCTTACCATGGCTTCCAGTCCCTGGTGGGGAGGGGGATCAAGAGGAGGGGCACTTCCTGGCAATGAGGGTGTCCTGTTGATGGCACTGCAACAAGGCACATATAGACCAGGAAGACGGAGGTCCACAGGCAAAGAGACATCACTGTAGCAGATGCAGTGCCAGTTCGGGAAAGGTGGCAATGAATATGGCTCCAGCTCCATGACCACCAGAGATCCTGGCAGAACTGACCAACCCTGGGGCCATACTGGGGGTAGCAAGGAGGTCTCTGAGACAGCCCCACCCTTCATTCTCCCTGGGGATCTAGGGCGCCTTAGTCCATGTCTATATAGCTCTGCAAGTGCGTTCCCAATTTCCTCACCCAGCTTCAGGTCCTTTGACACACACTTACAGTACCTTGACCTGCACTTCCGGTCCTATGAGTGTGTGTGTGTGTGTGTGTGTGTGTGTGTGTGTATGTGTGTGTGTGTGTCTTTGTGCCTGTGCGCACGTGTGTGCATACACACGTGTGTGAAGTGGCCCACTTACTTTGAACTAGCCCGAGCCCAGGAGGGCATCACACACATGCCGCAGTCACACGACTATGAGGATGGAGATGCATGCAGTCAGGCTGAAGATACCCTAGGATTCACATCACAGCAACAGGTGCAGCACCAGTTGGGGAAGGAAAGAAATGAACATGGCCTGGGTCCTGAGACTGCTGGTGGATGCAGTGGATTCAAGAAGCCTCGGGGTGGACCCCGGAGACAGTGCAGGGCAGATTCCTGAATTCCTGCTTCTTTTTTGGGTGGCCACTGTGGTGACACTCACATCCAGGTGGGTGTGCATGTGTGCGCATCTGTGCATGCATGTCCCTCACCAGCGTGCATGATTATGTGCAGTGCATGTGCATTCTCTTACCCTATGCACACGCACATGCCCTTCTCACACACTTCTGGGCTGGGATTCTAAATTTCCTGAGAAGCTGGAGGATTAACAAAAGGGATGGGAATGTCGCTTAGTGGTACAGTGCCTGTCTAGCATATGCATGAAACCCTGGGTTCGCAACCCAGATGCCCCTCAGTAGATGAATGGATCAAGAAAATGTGGTATTTATACACAATGGAATTCTATGCCTCCATCAGAAAGAATGACACTGCCCCATTTGTTAGGAAATGGAAAAACTTGGAAAAAATTATATTAAGTGAAGTAAGCCAGGCCCAAAGAAACATAGGTCCCATGATTTCCCTTATTTGTAATATCTAGTATAGTATGAGTCAAGCGGAAAAGGTCAGATAATGTGATGTCAGGAAAATGAACCCATATATATGTATTTTAATGTTTTTTTTTCTTTCATGCATGTGTTTCTAACGCATTTATAAGATTATCTCTTTGTTGCTTTGTATGTCCCTCCCCCACAGTATAACCCCTGCTTTCACTATATTTGATGTCAGTATAACTTGTGGAGGAGATGGTGAAAAACCAGTTGTTTAAGGATACAGGTGGACCTGTTGCAACAATGAGAAGTACAAGTTGTCATGTCCAAAACGAGCTTTACAACGTCGGTGCGGGGGGAGGGGGGAGGCAGGAAAGGAGAAGGATTGGGATGGGCGGGAGGGGGGAGGCTGGGAAGGGATGTGAAGGGTAAACAAAGGAGGAGGCTGCAATGCTTGGTAAGAAATGTACGCATTATCCTGCCCATGTAATTGTAACTCCTCTGTACAGTATGTTCACAAATAAAATAAAATAATAAAAAAAAGAAACCCTGGGTTCGATTCCTCAGTAGCACATAAACAGCAAAAAACTAGAAGTCGCTCAAGTGTTAGAGCTCTGGCCTTGAGCACAGCAAGGATCAATGACAGTGCCCAGGCTCTGAGTTCAACCTCAGGACTGGCAAAAAAAAAAAAAAAAAAAAAAAAGAACAAAGCTCACTCGTAAACGGAATACAAAATCTATTTTATAGATAGTGCTCCAACCGAGCAGGGTGCCATGCTACATCCTCCACTGGGTGCTTTCCAGTAGCAACTGGGAAAGTCTCACCTCAGGTCTAGATTCCAGCGGTCATGGGTCCTCCAGCCTCTCAGGAGATATAGAAGCCCAGCCGGGAAGTGAGAAGAAGGGGCATGCATGGTCACAAACTGTGACAGTACAAACGTGCAATGGGCATAAGCACAAATGCTGGTGAGGGACACTCATGGGCACACACATGCACACAGTCCTGGATGAGTCTGGAAGCACACCACCATAGCGGCCACCCTTTAAGGAAGCAGGAGGCTTGGAGTCTGTCTGCCCTGCATCCTCTCCCGGCTCCGGCCTGAGGCTACTTGATTCCACTGCATCCACTGTGTCCACCGACAGTCTCAGGACCCAGGCCGTGTTTGCTGCCATCCTCCTGCAGCTGGTGCTGCACCTGCCGCTGGCACAAGAAACCCAGAAATCTCTATGCCCTAGCTGCGTGGATCTCCATCCTCCTAGTCCCTGTCGGTGTGTGACCATGCATGCCTATGATGCCCACCTGGAGTACGGCTGGTTTGAAGTAAGTGGGCCACTTCACCCCACCCCTTCTTCAGCTAAGGGTTAGCTCTCTACCACTTGAGCCACAGTACCACTTCTGGTTTTCTGGTGGTTTATTGGAGATAAGAATCTAATGGATTGGGTGGGGGGGGCAGGGAGAGGCTGGAAAGGGATGTGAAGGGTAAACAAAGGATGAGGCTGCAATGCTTGATAAGAAATATACTCATTATCTTGCCCATGTAATTGTAACCCCTCTGTACAGTATGTTCACACACACACACAAAAGAATCTAATGGAATGGTCTGGGAAGGTGGCTCAGTGGTAGAGCACTAGCCTTAAGCTGAACAACTGAGGGACAGCACCCAGGCCCAGAGTTCAGGCCCCACAACCGGACCCAAAAACAAAAAAAAGAAAAAAGAAAGAAGAAGAAGAATCTAATGGACTTTCCTGCCTGGACACTGTTTTTTTTTTTGTTTTTGTTTTGTTTTGTTTTTTCCAGTCATGGGGCCTAAACTCTGGGCCTGGGCACTGTCTCTCAGCTCTTCAGCTCAAGCCTAGCACTCTACCACTTGAGCCACAGCACCACTTCTGGCTTTTTTTCTTTTTGCTTATGTGGTGCTGAGGTATCAAACCCAGGTCCTCATGCATGCAAGGTAAGCGCTATACCACTTAGCCACCTTCCCAACCCCTGCCTGGACATTCTTTCAATTGCTATCCTCAAATCTCAGCCTCTTGAGTAGCTAGGATTGGAGGCATGCGCCACCACTGCTGAGCTATCTCAAAGATCTTTTAAAGGGAAAAGAATTAATAATGCATTAGGCACTGGTGGCTTCCACCTGTAATTCTAGCTACTCCGTAGGATGAGATTTGAGGATCTCTGCTTAAATCCAGCCTAGGCAGCAAAGTCCATGAGCTTCTTCTCAACAATTAATCACCAGAAAACTGCAAATGGCCCTGTGCCTCAAAGTGGGAAAGAGCTAGCCTTAAGCAAAAAACCTCAGGGATAGTGCCCAGGCCCTGTGTTCCAGTCCCAGGACTGGCAAGAACAGCAGCATTAAAAATGAGCTTGGTGTAATAAAGCCATACTCCCAAACACAGAAGGCAGAAGGCAGAGACAGGAGGTTTAGGGATGGAGGACAGGTTGGCCTGTATAGTGAGTTCCAGTCCAACCTGGGCTACGTAGCAAGACTTAGTTCCAAATCCATTCTCCTCTTACCCCATAAAAACCTAGTAAGTTCACTCACAGAAGAATCTCAGAGAGCTGTTCCTCCATAACGCTATTTCATTTGGTCAAATATTGTCACATGCTACTTTATTCTTTCTTTTTTTAAAAAGTCTCCATAAGTAGTTACTGACATTTATCATTGTTGGGTCATACATGAGGGTTATTAAGCCATCCCAACATATACTTTTTCCCTATTGTTGGTTCTTTTTATTCTCTCCCTCCTTTCTTTCCTCTGTTTACCCCTACCTTTTCTTTACTAGTTCCTGATTTTCTCTTTTCATTTTCTTGTTGCACTTTTCCTCCCTTTCATCTGTTCCTCCCTTCCTTTCTGAGATAGAATTGGGTGATGTAGCCCAAGATGTACTGAAATTTATAATTTTCCTCCCTCAGTATTGTGACTGGTAGTCCTACAGGAGTATGCTATCATGACTGGCAAATTCCCAGTGGGAGAGAATACTGGCCCATTATCTTTTTCCATAAAGTTCTCCCAAGATTCCCTAGGCTGTTCACACACATTAGGCTGTTTCAAGTCTTATATATCTCTTAGGCTCTTTTCTGAATTTCCTTTTTTGTTTCCTGTCCCATTCTGTGGCCCTTAGTCTTGGGATGGTTCCAACTAGTGCCTCTCTGAGACCATGAATCTTGGGCACAGACTCATTCAGGCACTGGATACGGCAAGAGCATAGATGAGGTGTAGATTGTCACTTCATTTCATGACCTATGAGCATTAACTGAGCAGGACCCCTTAGTCCCAGTTTCAAAACTATACCTGTCCTGACAATCGCCTGCAATCTCTCATTTTTCAGATGTGGCCACATCTAGTTATTGGTTCTAGTGAATAGAACGTGGAAGAAATGAGATGAGAGATATCACTTCTCAGATTGCAATATAAATGGCTGTTACTCTCACAGTGGGATATTTCTCTTGCTCTCTTGCTCTCTCTCATTCTCTTTCATCCTTTGCTCTGGCCAAAACAACTCCATGTGTGAGGAGTCTATGGAGAAGGCCCCATGACAAGGAGTGGGAAGTAGTCATGTCTGGAAATTACTCTGATTTACATCCAGGTTTTGAATCTATCTCTTTTGGTTTATGAATAAAAATAGACAACTAATGAGTTGGGCACAACTTCCCAAATGAGAAAATGATATCCAAAGGTGGCAAATGGCCATTCCTATGGACTAAGAAGAAACGAATCCTGAATGGCAAAAAGTAGATTGTTCCAAGTTTCTGATGGCTTAACAGACAAGTCTTCTCCAGCAAAGTTTCTCATTCCTCTCATGCAACAGAACCTGGCTGCATTATGCTCCCACTGCAGACCAGTGCCCTGCAGTGATTGAAACAATGGCCATAAAGAGGATGCGACCACGTTGGTAAAATGTATCCAACAGTAACAAAGTCACCTAGAGGAGATGTTACATTCTAAACATTACTGCACAGAGAAGCAGACATTGTGGTTCCAAAGCATGCCCTTTTGCTTTGTGCAATACAAATCTTAACTTCCATTTAGAAAGATGGGGCAAAGAAAAGGAGGTCTTTCTCTAGGCTTTTCATGATGGAGCACTATGATATCAGATGAGGCCACAGTGTCACAGGTACTGTATCTCTGCAGAGACCTGTCCCCAAAGAAGAGTGATGGATGTAAGTCACCTCTGAGAGAATGAGTTTCAAAGTATCGCTGACTAACATCTGGGGATGGCCCTGGCTAGATTATCCATCTCTGATAAGTGTGTCTCTGATAAGTATCTGGAGATACTTAAGTCTGGAGATGTCTAAGCACAGGCTTAGATAAATGATATACACAAATAAAAACTCCCACAGAGCAGGCAATTTATAAACCTTTTCCATTCCCAGTCAACTGACCTGATTCAATAGTTCAAGTACTTCAGCGTTTATAAATGTGCCTATGAGCTGGACAATGGTGGCTCAAGCCTTTAATCCTAGCTATTCAGGAGGCTGAGATCTGTGGATCAAGGTTTAAAGCCAGTCCTAGGAGCAAAGTCCGGGGACTCTTATTTCCAATAAATCACTTAGAAAACAGGAAGCATCACTTTGGCTCACATGGTAGCGTGCTCTCCTTGAGTTGAAGAGCTGAGGGCAGAGCCTAGGCCCAAAGTTCAATCCCCATGACCAACCAAAAAAAAATGCCTTGCATGTTGCTTTTCCCATATTGAAAATACATAAGAACACATTAGTAATGCTTTTTGAATGCAAAAAATGTTACCTGTTGTTGCAGAGAATAATTACACAGCATGTTTGAAGTCTCCAAATCTTGGTTTCCTATTGTGTAAAGATCACCGAAATCTATCTACACCATTTTATTTTATTCTTAATAATCATCCTAAGAATTGTGTCTGACAATTCTTCCCCCAATATCATTCTCTGTGAGAATCTTCTAAGATATTACCTTCTCTAGGAAGA